>NC_049981.1:30919144-30940900 GCF_000003815.2 Branchiostoma floridae
GCCGCACATGCGCTCTAACTAATGTGAGAAGGCTTATCCTGGCAACTTACAAGGGCTACGTAGGGGTTTATAAACGCCTAAACTTGTATGTGTATACTGTCATTCAAAGATAAATCAACAATGCGCCAGTGTAGGCATGAAAAATATTGTTTAAGACCACAATGATTCGTATCAATATGTGCATTTACATGGAGGAAACTTTCATAATACATGTTATTGATCAAGTACCGTACGTTCAGTGACTTAAGATACTATTTATACGTGCAAGCAACCATAGAACAATACCAGAGGTAGATTAGAATAACAAAACAATGGATTGATGAAGAAGAACTTGCTATTACATGTAAGTCCTCCGTTTCGGGACCCCAGTAGTTTGTATTTAATTTAACTCTGTATGGCCATAATGGTCTGGTCTGGTTATTACAAACATAGTTCCAAAAGTGTATGTCACCTCCAAAAGTAAAAGAAAATCTGTTATTCAAAAAGATTGTTCTCTCAATTCTTTCAAAGTTGATCATTGGGGAAGAGATAGAGTGGAAACGAAGATGTCTGACATCAATATGACCAGCCTGACAGAAAGGTTACAGGACTTGGAGTTATGCCTCAAGTGTCAGCACAGCCAAAAAGTCGGCTATGGGCGAGCACTCAGAGAAGCCATTCTCCGTATGGATCTCGTTATGGAAATAGAAGTCTTAAAAAGTCTTGGAGACCTGCATCTTAAGAAAGGCAAGAGGGGCAAAGATTCAGCAGAGTTTGACAAGGCTGCTGCCCTGTATGCCGCTGCCCAACTACGCTGCACAGATCCAGACATGGGACAAACACTGGAACATCGTATCGGCTACATGGAGAAACTCTCCAGACAACTGCTGCAGGGGTACACTCCACACTTCCGGTGGTTGTCACCAGACTACTGGGGTACTGCTGACGGTAATGTCTTAAGGGTGGCAGAAATTTGTGATCAGTTAGACAGAGGTAACACAGAATTCCAACATTCTGTTGATGAGACTTACACAGAAACATTAGTGACATCAATAGGAAATGGTGACATGTTCTTGGAGCTTGAGATTTTAAAATCTCTTGGAGATTTCTACCTTGGAAAAGGAAAGGAAACCTTTGATCTATCCCAGTTCTCCAAGGCAGCTGCCATGTACGGCAAGGCCCTGAGAAGATGTGAGGATCCTGGTACCAAGCAGACTCTGCACCATCGTGTCCTGTACATGGTGAGGATCTGGGGAGCAGTGAGAAGGGTGAGTAGTAAGAGCTTTCCTTCTCAATGCAAAGCTCTCATTGTACATGTACATGATTATAACACACACAACCAGTGCACATGCAAAGCATTTATGACATCCTTTAGAGACCCCAAAACGAATGAGGGGGCATAGAAGTCCAGCCAAAAATGCTGCTGCTACGATTTGCTGCTAACAAACTGAACACCAGAGAATTTACTTAGTATTTGATCCGCTCGCACCAGGAGGTTTAACTAACTCTTCAGTGTAGTGGGTTTACATGTACATGTATTAAAAAAACATGTAAATGGCAAAGTGCTGGGTAAAAAACGATGGTAATTGTGGATTACTTCCCTACAGTCAACATGGAACATTTCAAGACAAACAGAAAGAAGATCGCCCATGAAGCATCAGTTTGGGAACATCACAAGAGCTGAAGTTACTGAGGACCATCCTATCCATCAAGGCACAGCAAGGTGGGAATACTTTATGATTAGCTTCAAAAGTGGTGTGCTGATTTGGTCTGTGCTCGGAGGATTTGTTTTCTGGATGGGTATTTGTTGTTCTTCTGTACCGGTACCTGCAGTTATTACTGTCAGTCGAGTGTCAGGACGTGAGTAGAAAGATGGCGTCACTGCAAAGGTCAGACTCGTAGGAATGACAGGAAGTATAGCTCAGAGGTGATGCATCTACTTGTGTATCAGACATTCTAGGTCAAGGGGTCAATGCTACTAATTTACAGTGTATTTTTGCACTGTTTGTATTTTTGCACTTCAATAATTTCTATTGACGTTAAGCATAATCAATAAACAACAATCATACAAGACATACGAAGAAACTTTTAAAGATTCGCGGAAGCATAAGGTCTTCAGATTCTTGTTAGGTTTAAAAAGATTGCATTATGATAAAGATTAAAATGATGATGATACACAATGTAAATCGCATCTCTAAACCCAACCTACTAGTACTTAGTCATTCTCCTTTTTTCAGTCAGTATCAAGACCACCTTAAGAAAGGTGAAGCCTCCCTTGCCAGGGCAGACCTGGACTCAGCTGAGGAGCACTTTGCAGCTGCACTCAAGTCAGTACACATGCCAGGTATGGATGAACACAGGAAAACATTGTGCTTGGAACATTAAATATCTCAAAACATTGACAGTACAGGACTAATGAAGACAAAATTATAAAAGTTTTATTAAATCTTTCAAAACATTGACAGTACAGGACTAATGAAAACAAAATTATAAAAGTTTCATTAAATCTTTCAAAATATTGACATTACAGGACTAATGAAAATCCTGACAAAAATAAAATTATAAAGATTTACTTTAATAGAAAACAGAATCCAACAAAGAGAAACTTAAAAGAGATAAACCTTCTAAAATGTTCTATACCAAATATCATGTAACCCAGTATGTTTCTCCCAGATCCCACAGCCCAGCAGTACCAGAGAGAGGTGGAGCCCCTGTGCATGTTGGGGGTTGTCTACAGTAAGCGAGGTCAGCAGACAGGAGACGGGGGAGACTTTGTCAAGGCAGCAGCACTCTACAATGCAGCAATAGCCAGGTCAGAGGATCATGTCCTCAGGGGTAAAATAGCAACAGATATTGAAGAAGTAAATAAGTCATTTCTCAAATTTATCTTCGATATTGATTATACTGTAAGCCCAGAGAACACACAAAACCACAAGAAACAGCTGAAGGAGATGCGGGACCAGATCAAGCTGGAGATGGAAACCATTGACCAGCAGCTGGATCCCTATGTACATGATGAGGATGACCCATGTGTCAAAGAGATAGAGGCAAAACGAGCTCAGGCTGTTCGGAAGTTGTTTGAGAACATTGCACAACAAAGGAAGGAGTTCATAAGCCTGCTTGTAGAAGAGTGTATTGGGTTAATGGGTCATTCTCCCTGTAAGTATGCCCTGATAGGTTTGGGTTCACAGGCTACAGGATTGGTAACTCCATATTCAGACCTGGAGTTTGCCATTTTGGTAGAAGAAGAAAGTCAAGAAAGTCTTCTGTATTTCCGCAACCTCACCCACTACCTACACCTCAAGGTGGTCAACCTGGGAGAAACCATTCTCCCAGCACTAGGTATAAAATCTCTCAATGACTTCTACTCTGAGTATCCCCTTAACAATTGGTACTATGACTCTGTTACACCACGTGGGTTTGCATTTGATGGCTCCATGCCAAAGGCAAGCAAGACTCCATTGGGCAGACAGGAAACCTTAATCGAACAGTCCAGTGAACTCATCTGCACCCCAAACAACATGGTTTCAGTACTTCTAAGGGATGTCACACTGTACCTGAAGGAAGGATATCACCTTGCCACTATCTTGAGGAACCCATGTCTGATAGCAGGGGACCAGAATTTAATTGACATATATATGAGCATTACAGAGAAGATATTGCAAGCTGATGGGGGTAAAATTTCTCAACAACTGGCACATGAAACACTGAGAGAAAATCTTAAAAACTACAGAGCTGAAGAAACAATAACAGCAAGATTAATTGATGTGAAGAAAGAACTCTATCGCTTCCCAGCAGTAGCAGTGGACTGCTTAGCACTGTCTGCAGGCATCATACCTACCACAGTTTGGGAGACAATAGAAGATATGAAAAAGAAAGTAATCAGTCCCAACAATGCACACCACTTGACAGTGCTTACCAGCATCTCAGCAGAACTCAGGCTGAGGACGTACATTGCAAATGGTGGACAGAGGGAGAACTTTTCAGCCTTGACCTCAATGGAAACAATTCTAAATGAAGACGAACCATCCCTACAGGTCAATGAAGAAGTGAAAATAAGTGCTCTGAAACCAGTTTTTCATTTGCCAAATGAAAAACAGCTTTTGAGATACTATAAAACATCAGTTCCTCTTAAATCTGCTTTGTCTAGATGGTCTGGAAAGAATCAAGACCTACAGCCATTCTCTGATTTCTATGATAATTCTCCAAGAGTACGAGGACTGATGTACCATGAGTTATGCAAATATAGGCTGGCTATTGGCTACTACCAAGAGGCTCTCAACTCAACTGATGGAACTGACACTGATGATACCATACAGCTGCTCAACTATATTGGAAACGCTAGTTTCACGATTGGTGATCATTATGATGCTATCGGCTACTATGAACATGCCCTACGTATGTGTAGGAGTATCTATGGTCAGACTACGGCACATCCTCTCATTGCCACATTTCTGAACAACCTGGGCGCAACCTGCAACCGTCTGGGGGACCAAAGGAGAGCTGTTAACTACCATGAACAGTCACTAGAGCTGTACAGGAGTATCTATGGCCAGCAAACAGCAAATGCTGATATTGCCGGATTACTCAACAACCTGGCTGAAGCCTGGCACAACCTGGGTGAACACAAAACAGCGGTCAGCTACAATGAACAGGCATTGCAGATGAAAAGGAGTATCTATGGTCCAAAAACAGCACACCCTGACATTGTTATATCACTTTGCAACTTGGGACAGGCCTGGCAGTATTTGGGTGATCATAGAAAAGCAATAAGCTACTATGAACAGGCACTCAAAATGTTCAGAAGCGTCTATGGTCAGACAACAGCACATCCTCAAATTGCAGTATTACTAAACAACCTGGGGTCAGCTTGGCGTAATCTGGGTAAACACAGGAGAGCAGTCAGCTACCATGAACTGGCACTGCAAATGAGAAGGAATATATATGGTCCGCAAACAGCACATCCTCACATCGCCCAATCACTAAACAACCTGGGCATAGCCTGGGGCAGCCTGGGTGAGCACAGGAAAGTACTTAGCTACCATGAACAGGCACTACAAATGTACATTGATATATATGGTGCACAGAAAGCGCATCCTCTTGTTGCTACTTCACTCAACAACCTGGGTAAAGCGTGGGAGGATCTGGGTGAATACAGGAGAGCAATTAGCTACTATGAACAGGCACTACAAATGTACAGGGGCATTTATGGTCAGCAAACAGCACACCCTAACATTGCCATATCACTTTATAACCTGGGGACAGCCTGGTACCATTTGGGTGATTGCAGGAAAGCAATTGGCTACAATGAACAGGCATTTAGACTGTTCAGAAGTGTCTATGGTCAGACTACAGCACATCCTCAGATTGCCTCATTACTCAACAACCTGGGTGAATCCTGGAATCGCCTGGGTGAACATAGGAAAGCAGTTAGCTACCATGAGCAGGCACTACAGATGCACAGGAGCAACTATGATCAGCAAACAGCACGTCCTGTAATTGCCAACTCACTCAAGAACCTGGGTGGAACCTGGTGTGAGCTGGGTGATTATAGGAAAGCAATCAGCTACTATGAACAGGCGCTTCAAGAAAATGTGAGGATCTATGGTGAGACTTCATCGCATCCTCACATTGCCACAGTACTAAACAGCCTCGGTAAAACCTGGTACGATGAAGGTGATCAGAAAAAAGCAATCAGCTACTATGAGCAGGCACTTCAGATGTACAGAGATATCTATGCTTCACAAAAAGCACATCCTGAAATTGCCACATCACTCAACAAACTGGGTGAAGCCTGGGCTAATCTGGGTGAACACAGGAAAGCAGTTAGCTACCATGAACAGGCACTACAGATGTACAAAAGTATCTATGGTCAGCAAACAGCACACCCTAACATTCCCATATCACTCTACAACCTTGGCACAGCCTGGTACCATCTGGATGAGTACAGGAAAGCAATAGGCTACTATGAACAGGCACTCAAAATGTTCAGAAGTGTCTATGGTGAGACTACAGCACATCCTCAGATTGCAGCATTACTCAACAACCTGGGTGAAGCCTGGGATCGCTTGGGTGAACACATGAGAGCAATTAGCTACCATGAACAGACACTGCAAATGTACAGGAGTATCTATGGTCAACAAACGGCACATCCTGACATCGCCTTATCCCTTTTAAATATAGGGACCTCACTGAACTGTCGGGGTGATTACAGAACAGCAATCAACCACTATGAGCAGGCACTCAAAATGTTCAAAACTGTCTATGGTCAGACTAAAGCACATCCTATGGTTGGAATATCACTCAACAACCTGGGTGGAGCCTGGAGTCACTTGGGTGAGCACAGGAAAGCAGTTAGCTACCACGAACAGGCACTAGAGATGTACAGGAGTATCTATGGTCCGCAAACAGCACATGCTGACATTGCCTTGTCACTCAACAACCTGGGTGGAACCTGGCGTGAGATTGGTGATTACCGGAAATCAATCTGCTACTATGAACAGGCACTAAAAGTAAATTTGAAGATATATGGTGATACTTCAGCGCATCCTCACGTTGCCACAGCACTAACTAGTCTGGGGAAAGCCTTGCAGGATGCAGGGGATCACAGAGCAGCGATCAGTTACTGTGAACAGGCACTTCACATGTATAAAGTGGTCTATGGTAAAGCTACAGCACATCCTGACATTGCTACAGTACTGAACAGCCTAGGTGCAGCCTGGGATGATCTGGGTGAACACAGGAGCGCAGTTAGCTACCATGAACAGGCACTAGAGATGAGAAGGGGTATCTACGGTCAGAAAACGGCACATCCTGACATTGCTTCATCGCTAAACAACCTAGGAGCAGCTTGGAATCGTGAAGGTAATTACAAGAAAGCCATCAGCTACTATGAACAGGCGCTACAGATGTTCAGGAGTATCCATGCTCAGACTACAGCACATCCACACACAATAGCTACAATACTGAACAACCTGGGTTCAGTCTGTACGAGCCTGGGTGAACACAGGAGAGCAGTTAGCTACAATGAACAGGCACTGCAGATGTACAGGAGTATCTATGGTCAACAAATGGCACATCCTAACATTGCCAAATCACTTCACAACCAGGGAATAGCTTTGTACAGACTTGGAGATATAAAAGCAGCTATCAGAGCCGTCGAAGAAGCCTTGGCAATGGCAAAGCAAATCTATCCCGAGGACAACAATCATCCATTGATAAAAGCATTTGAAAGTAACCTCGCCCAAATAAGTGCGGTATCTGCAGATGACATATGAAAATCTCTACATGTGAAATACAAAATGTTCCTATAATATCTTTAACTGTAAAAATACAAAATGTTCCGACATTCATACTTCTGTAACAAACATACTAAACAAAACGTTGCTATCAAATTTATTTTGTTAAACGCTTTTGAGTGGAACAGATAGAAATGCTCACGCTCCCATTTCAGTCTAATTTTCTTAATCGAAAAGATAATGCTTCACTGATCGAAACTATGACATGAACTCTTATAATATTCTAATCTAGCTGGTGGTGGTAAAGTTTCGAAAACAGGTCCTTCGAAAGCACCACACGTTATCCATTACTCTTGTGTGGGTGAAGGACCACGAATTGGTTACCAAGCAACAGTCACCACGGTAACTACCACTTGTCAACACAAATCACGTAGTGAGGTACATGTGCTAATTGGGCAATATGCATGCCGATTTGAAAGCGTCTGATTGGATGCTATAATAACCAATGAAATGACTGATATATGTGCAAGCGCTGGATTGGGTGTTGTGTGCAACCAATGACAGGTCGTATTCCCCTAAATGCGCTCGTTGTATGATATGCGGAATATGCCATCGCAAGGAATCGTACGCGCATTGTGACCGTGGCTTTATAGATATCTCCAATTTGCACCTTGTGGTAATAGGAGTTCCAAACCTCCGTAAAAAGTGCAGAGTGTGATATTTCTTATTGCATTCATGACTGAACCAATTGAATTAATTTTTGTTAATTACACAGATTCATAACTGAACTAATCTATGTTGATTAAACAGATTGTATTATGTGTCCACAGTGTAAATAAAAACAAGAATTTTCATTACATCATATAGATTTGTCCTGTTTTCGTAGTGTCTGCAGTGATATCTGGTTGGAAACTAATATTCTGGCAAAAGCTGGAATCATATACTGTTACATGCTAAGCTTTTAGCATGCATCCATAACAACTGAAAACAGGTAAAATAGAGTCAAAATTAACAGTTCATTCAATGATTTGATCATTACTTGTATAGCACTGGGTAGGTAGCTATTTGTCCCAGTGGTATGTTTGTAGCGCGAAGAGTTTCGGAGTTGCCTGCCATGTTATTGTCCACGGATAGGGGGCAGCCATGTTCAGAAGCGGGTAGACCTTCCCACTTTCACGGCAACGTCAGTGCATAGTCCGACGAAGAGATGGAAAGTCCCAGTTGTGGTATAAGAAATGTATAAGAGGAAATGAATCAGAGGAACAACCCAGACCTGTCACCAGTACAGGAAGTAAATTGCGCCAACAGAGAGTGACAATGTACACATATATATATATGGGAACTGGCTGTCACAGAGCCAAGTGTGTAAACATGAGGTAATGAGATCCATAAATCACTGAAATTCGTTCAGTATCTTTCGACCCCCGCAGTATACCAATTCTCATGATGAGGGGACAACAGCTGTACTGTAGCGCAAAGTCATTCTCCTACGTAGAGAGTACCAAACCAAATAGGTCCCCTCTGCGTAGGAGAATGTGCAAAGTAGAACCAGTCGACGTCAGAATTGTCCTCAGCAAGAAGAGATAAGTTCATCGAAACGTTGGCTATGCAAAACCACTTGGTTGTGTACTAAGAACCGCGGTAACAAGTGACCTATTATACCACGTCATGGTTCTCAGTCGTGTGACAGCTGGCTAAGTGGAAAGTTTTGGCAGATGTCCAGAAAACTGACCTCAGTGAAAGAAAAAAAGCAGAACTCGCACAAGTGCAGTGAGAAACAGCAAGTCTCTACACAGGCGGGTTCAAAATTGTGGAGTCTCAGAAATACAGGTGAGAAGATACGTTTTTGTTCAGTCTGACATAATACAGGGGATATGTGAACTGTGGACCTTTGCATACAAATCTCTGGGGGGCAAAGTCATGACGTTCAGATCGTTGGGCCAGAAATTGTCACAGTTTCGCCCCCAACGATCTGCTTTGAGATTTACGATACTTAGCATTGTCGGAGTACAGAACTTGTCTGTTACGTCTAGTGGCGGGTTATACAAGAAATCACTTGTCACCGAACACTGAAGAAGCACCCTTGTCTAGGGGTCTACGCTCACATCGAGATTCGCCAAGTTCGGCTAACTGACTCAATAAACGAAGCAGGGGTTACGTAGCTGCTCGGGAAATTCTCTTCCCCTTTCAGTCGGAATGGTTTGGTCCACTCATACCGGGAAGGACCTCTACTCTTTTGAATAATTGTGGCGGTTGCTGCTACGTGCTCGATGTTTGGCTCTCTCCGCACACGGGAGTCTCCATTTAACGTCCTATCCGAGGGACGGCCATAGTTGAAGCTAGGTACTCATTTTTCACCTAAATGAAGTAAGGAAAGTCGTTTAAAAGGCCTTTCCCAAGGGAACAAGATTGGTGACATGGTAGGTTTCGAACTCGGGACCTTTTGGGCCTTGAACCTCAAAGCGCTGCTGATTACGTCACGCAATCTCACTGTTAATTTCAACATTTTTATAATACATGACCGACATATCTCAACTCTCATCTGAAACTTTTGTAATCATAATGTCCTGCTTCAGGGCAACAGAATGAAATTTTACATCAAAACTCTGGACTGAAAAATAGTTTCATCGGGAAACAGTCACTGTGATCGAAAGGGAAAGGGGAATACGTCCTGGCCAGTGTACATTGCGTGTTTAGGTAGCTAAGGATTTATATGTTGCACGAACAGAAAGGTCACACAATAGGGGAACTGGCAGTCACGAGCCAAGTATCCAATGTTGTAAACATGAGGTAATAAGTGATCTATCATACAGCGTCATGGTTTGCTCGGTCATGAAACTAACTGCTGACTCAAGGTATGACCTCATGGAAAGCCCCAGCAGTTGGACAGAAAAATAGTACATGAGTCAGAAGTAAAAAGCAGAACTCTCACCAGTACAGGGAGAAACAGGAAGACTCCACCCAGGCAGAGTAATGATTCGTATCATGCATTAAAAGGGAGAGGTTTTCAAAATGTGTTGACATGTTATAATTAAATTTTATCGAATAAGATTTTCTCTACATGCATGTAAGAAATATGATTATAATTCAACCATTAATACTTTAGGGCCTCCATCCCCTACTTTATATTCAATCTAACTTTGTACAGCCTAATTACATGAACTAGGGTCATCAAAAACTAGGTTTAAAAACAAAACTAACATTACTCGTATATGCATGTTACCTACAGAATTACATGTTACCAAAAGTAAAAACACAAAAATACATGTATCTCTAAGTAACAAAACTAAATGTCTTTTCTTTAAAGGTTTAAGTTGAGATAGGAACATGTCTGACAACAGAGTGACCAGCTTGGCAGACAAGTTACAGAACTTGGAGCTGGGTCTCAAGAGTCACCACAGACAAGAAGTAGGCTATGGTCGATCACTGAGAGAAGCTATACTTAGCATGGATGTCTTTATGGAGGTAGAAATCTTAAAAGGCCTTGGAGATCTGCATCTTCAGAAAGGCAAGTGTGGCAAAGACTCGACAGAGATTGATAAGGCTGCTGCCCTGTATGCTGCTGCCCTATTGCGCTGCACAGATCCAGACATGGGACAAACAATAGAACATCGTATCGGCTACATGGAGAAACTCTCCAGACAACTGCTGCAGGGGTACACTCCACACTTCCGGTGGTTGTCACCAGACTACTGGGGTACAGCATACAGCAATGTCTTAAGGGTCGCAGAAATTTGTGGCAAATTAGACAATGGTAATACAGAATCCAAGGATTCTGTTATGGAGACTTACATAGAAACCTTAGTGACTGCAACAGAAAATGGCGACATGTTCTTGGAGCTTGAAGTTTTGAAAACTCTTGGGGATCTCTACATTGAGAAAGGCAGGAAAACCTTTGATGTATCCCAATTCCCCAAGGCAGCTGCTATGTACAAGAAAGCCCTGACAAGATGTGAGGATCCTGAGACAAAAATAACTCTGCACCATCGTATCTGTTACACAGAGAAGACCAGGGAAGCAGTGAGGAGGGTGAGTAGTTAGGGGCTTCCTTGTCTATTAACCACACACATACATATAGCTAGTTAGGACACCTTTTCTACTTTTTTTAACGACACCACATGTACAAGTAGATAACTGTATGCCTTTTAATAATGGATATGCAAATGTAATAACGTGTGTAGAGACCTGCACATCAATAATCAGTGTACATGCAAAAATATGTCGGGGCTGGGTATATTGCAATGAGGTATAGGCATACAATATCCTTGGTTACTATATACAAAAGTATGTGGATGGAAAGAGTGGGTGATGAAAACAAGCTGATGATTGTGAATTCAATCTTGCAGCAATCAACATCAAAGAAACGAAGACGGACAGGAAGAGGACCACCCATGGACCAGTCAAGGCAGTACACAGAACACTTGAAGGAAGGTGACTCCTCCCTTGCCAGGGCAGACCTGGACTTAGCAGAGCAGCACTTTGCAGCTGCACTCAAGACAGTACACAATCAAGGTATGGTAAACAGCCATCCTGGTTTTGAACTTTGGGGGTAAATAATAGTTGCCATATTACCTATGCAAATAAACAAGTACGACAATATCACAGGACTTATGGAATGTCATTAAATTATACTTTCTGGCAAATAGGATGCAGTATGCCTACTGTTAAACGTATTCATTGTGGATTTAAAATGCCTATTTCCCTGGAATACATAACAATACTGTATACCCCCGGTTCTTTCGTGATCATAGCACATGGCCTTGCTGTAGATTATTAAAAACTAAGATCATATGACAAAATATTTCCAATTTCATATTTGCTTTTCCCCAGATCCCACAGCCCAGCAGTACCAGAGAGAAGTGGAGCCCCTGTGCAAGTTGGGGAGGTCTACAGTAAGCGAGGTCAGCAGACAAGAGACGGGGGAGACTTTGTCAAAGCAGCAGCTCTCTACAATGCAGCAATAGCCAGGTCAGAGGATCAAGTCCTCAATGGTAACATAGATAGAGCTATTAAAGAAGTAAATAAGTCATTCCTCAAATATATCTTCGATATCCATTGTAATACAAGTAAAGAAAACACAGAAAAACACAAAAAGCAGCTGAAGGAGATGCGGGACCAAATAAAGCTGGAGATAGAAACCATTGACCAGCAGCTGGATCCCTATGTACATGATGAGGACCCATGTGTTAGAGAGATAGAGGCAAAACGAGCTCAGGCCGTCAGGCTCTTGTTTGAGAACATTGCACAACAAAGGAAGGAGTTCATTAGCCTACTTGTAGATGAGTGTATTAGGTTAATGGGTTCCCCTCCCTGTAAGTATGCCCTGATAGGTTTGGGTTCACAGGCCATAGGACTGGTAACTCCATACTCAGACCTGGAGTTTGCCATCTTAGTAGAGGACGAAAGTGAAGCATGTCGTGTGTATTTCCGAAAGTTCACACACTATCTACACCTCAAGGTGGTCAACCTGGGAGAAACCATTCTCCCAACACTGGGAATAAAATCTCTCAATGACTTCTACTCCGAGAACCCATTTGCCAATTGGTACTATGACTCTGTCACACCTCGTGGATTTGCATTTGATGGGTCCATGCCAAAGGCAAGCAAGACTCCATTGGGCAGGGAAGGAACTGCAAATGAGCAATCCAGTGAACTCATCTGCACCCCAAACAACATGGCATCCATACTACAAAATGATGTCACATTATACCTGAAAGAAGGGTATCATCTTGCAACTATCTTGAGAAACCCATGCCTGATAGAAGGGGATCAAGGTTTGATCGACACGTACATGGCCATTACAGAAATGATACTGCAAGCTGGTGAGTGTAAAATTTCTCAACAACTGGCACAGGAGACACAAGAGGAGAACATCAGAAACTACATGTACAATGATAAGGAAACAATAACAGCAAGGCTGATTGATGTTAAGAAAAATGTCTATCGCTTCCCAGCTTTAGCAGTTGATTGCTTGGCCCTGTCCTCGCAGATCAAACCCACCACAGTTTGGAAGATGATAGAACAGTTGAAAAACAAACAAGTGATCAGTCCTAACAATGCACACCACCTGACAGTGCTTACCAGCATCTCAGCAGAACTCAGGCTCAGGACGTACATTGCAAATGGTGGACAAAGGGAAAACCTGTCAGCTTTGGTATCGATGGAAACAATGCTAAACAAACTGGAATCAATTCCTGAGGAAGTATATGCAAATACACTAAAGCCAGTTTTTCATTTATCAAATGAAAAACAGCTTTTCAGGTACTATCATACAGCAGTTCCTCTTAAATCTGCTTTGTCTAAATGGTCTGGAAGAAATACAGATCTGCAGCCATTTTATGATTTCTATGATAATTCTCCAAGAGTGCAAGGGCTGATGTACTTTGAGTTATGCAAATACAGACAGGCTATCAGCTACTACCAAGAGGCCCTTGAGGCAGGTGATGGAACTAACACTGAGGATAATATGCTACTGCTCTTTTATATTGGAACTGCTAATCTTGAGGTGGGTCATTATCAAAAAGCTATCAACTACGTTGAACAGGCAGTAAAGATGCATGGAAAAATCCCTGGACAGAGTACACCACATTCTAACATTACAGCAATGCTTAACAATTTGAGTTCAGCCTGTTCCTATTTGGGAGATCATAGGAAATCAATCAACTTCTGTAAACAGGCGCTAGAGATGAGCTTCAGTATCTATGGTCAGACTACAGCACATCCTTCTATTGTCGCATCCCTCAACAACCTGGGTGGAGCCTGCTTATACGAAGGTGATTACAGGAAAGCAATCAGCTACCATGAACAGGCACTACAGGTAAATAGGAGGATCTATGGCGAGACTACAGCACATCCTGGCAATGCTATATTACTGACCAACCTGGGGTCAGTCTGGAATCATCTGGGTAACTACAACAGAGCTGTTGCCTACCATGAACAGGCACTACAGATGAGAAGGAATGTATATGGTCAGAGTACAGCACACCCTGACATTGCCACATCACTCAACAACCTGGGGACAGCCTGGCAGCAACTGGGAGATGTCAGGAATGCAATCAGCTACCATGAACAGGCACTTGAAATGTCCAGAAGTGTCTTCGGTCAAGCTAAACCACATCCGCTGGTTGCCGCATTACTGAACAACCTGGCTGAAGACTTTTGTCATCTGGGTGAACACAGGAAAGAGGTTAGCTACCAAGAGCAGTCACTACAGATGTTCAGGAATATCTATGGTCAGAAGACAGCACACCCTCAGATTGCCATATTACTCAACAACCTGGGAGTAACATGGAATAAGCTGGGTAAACACAGGAAAGCACTTAGCTACCATGAACAGGCATTACAGATGAGGAGGAGTATCTATGGCCCGCAAACTGCACATCCAGAAACTGCCTCATCTCTCAACAACTTGGGTACAGTTTTGTGCAAACTGGGAGATTTCAAGGCAGCTAATAGTAACTTATTAGAAGCCTTCAATATGATGAAGCAAATCTATCCTGAAGACCTAGATCATCCAATGATAAAATCAATTAAAAGGAACCTTGTCAAAATAAGTATAGCATCCGGAAAAGGCAAATGACATAAGAAGTCATGTTTAATACTCAGCGTAATGTTGCCCTCAGTCCTATATTAATCATGGATTCACAGATTATGACATGGACGCCAAAACGAACAAGGCAAGTTCCTGTAACTCTTGCATTTGGGATGTTTGACCATGAACCACCTTGCTTGAACCCTAAAGTTTGAATCACATTTTCCAACTTAAAGGCTTAGTGTCTTTTGGAACTTAGCAATACAGTTACAACTTACAATCAATAGATTTAGAGTAGAGAACAGAGCAAAGTAGGAACTTTTGTTTATTCTCTTAACATAAAGTACACACACACAAAGAAAGTTTGTCACACTCATCTGTGCTTATTCTACTGTTGCTACGCAACCAGGTCACCATGGAGACGTTACAACAATACTCTATAGTTTGGCACAAAACCTCAGTACATCTGAATCTAAATAATAGTTACACTATTATATCATTTCCTAATCGAGGTGCTAGACAGAAATTATGCTGGTTGTTTAGTTAACATTTGACAGATGTAAACATTTCTCCATCTATTTCTAAGAATGGTTTGTTTCAGACTGGCAACGTTGCAATGCTTACCATTGCTCTAGTGGCAACATACCACTCCTGCAGGATCAATTCACCTCTGAATGTCCTTAGTAACATTTGAGAAATGTCAATGGTATTGCATTGGTACAAGGGAATTAGAGGTGCAAGATTTATCAGAAGGACTACAGACATATACAAAGCCATGATTCTGCTAAACAACCTAAATAAATTCTGTAAGACCAACATTGACAAAATACTCTCAGACCTTCTACATGTAAAATACAAGTCAGAACTGTTTCACACACTTACACCACTGACACTGCACGATTTGAATCGATAGTATGAAGAAATATTTGTATATTTGTACAAATACATAATGTGAAGATCAAGTTACAATAAAGTATATTATGGATCTATGAAAGCATGACATTTGATAAAGTGGTAAAATTTAAATTGATATCATACATAGATGTGAACATTTATACTACTGGTAATTATCTAAAAACCTGAATATTTGAGTGGAAGTTGTTCCATTTACTTCCTGTGAATGATTTGTAAATGACATTTTTAGGCCACACTGATTCAACTTGTTGGTTCTCAGAAAGTTCTATTTAGATTTTAGTCGGGAAACTTTGTTCACAGCCTATTCCTCCTAAAGCCTGTTTTCATTGACATTGTTGACATGCTAATCTAGCATTGTTCTTTTAAACATTGTCTTTCTGCTGTTCTGGGAGGGTTTTATGGCCCCAAAAGCTAATGAAAATGTAATGTTACAGTAAAAGCATACAATGTACCTGCTTGCAGATGTCACCATGATTTTACATCCAGTTAGTTATCTTGTAACACCATTTAAGTTGATGTATGGGTGAACACAGCCTGTATGTAAAAGAAACTTGAAATTGGAAATACAAGTAACGCTAGCGTTACACATTTTAATATCAGTCTAACATTATCCTTATTATATATAAATGTACACAATGATAGGCCACCACCTTCGTTGGAAACAACCACATTTTCCCAATAATTCAAGAGCCTGGAGTGGCATTCCTAAGGCCATAGGTCCATCCTGCTGTTGTATAGACAATACATTGGAAACAACGTCACTCACATTTTTTAAAACTCACATGTAACGTAAAAACTTTTCTATGTAACATCACCACATTTTACCCAGCGTCATATGAATATGATGAAATTGCATAGAAACTAAGCTTAACCAAACAAAAAATCAAAACATGTTGTTCGTCATTGGGAAACAGTGATAGAAAGGGGAACAAGAAGTCCTGACCAGTGTGCATTGCTTGTTCAGGTTAGATAAGAATGTGTACGTTGCACCAACAGAAAGCTAAAGTGGACACAATATGGGAACTATCAGTCACGAGCCAAGTGTCCATAGATGTAAACATGAAGTAATAAGTGATCTATCATACCACGTCATGGTTTACTCAGTCATAAGAAAAATGCTGACTTAAGGTATGACCTCATGGAAAGTCCCGGGAGTTCTACAGGAAAAGTAACACCTTCAGGAGTCAGAGAAAACCCAGCTGTAACAAGCATTTGTAAAAGCTACGTATACGCATATGTGTATATGGGAACATATTACAGTGTCAAGTGACAAACGCAATCATTACATTAAATGAGAACTGTGACGAGGAAGGGGGGGGGGGGGGTTGGCAGCAGCTGCTACAGTACAAAGTAGAACCAACAAGTCAGAATTGTTTTGAGGAAGGTGAGAGAAGGTCTCCAAAACGCAGGATACTTGGTTGTGTACAAAGAACTTATCCAATGAGGTAATAAGTAATCTATCATACCACGTCATGGTTTCCTCGGTCATGAGACTAACTGCTGACTTAGTGGAAAGTCCCGGCAGTTGTACAGGAACAGAAACACCAACAGAAACAGAAACACCAACAGAAACAGAACAGAGTCAGAGGGAAAACCCCAGAACTTTTGCCAGTAGAGGGAGATATAAGCAAGTCTCTACCCTGATGGGGTCACAGCTGTGGAGTGTCAGACATCCAGGTGAGGTTCATCTTGTCGCGGTACAGGCGGTATATAAAGGTTTGCAAAGACGTGTGTTTGTGTTGTGGACTCTGGACTGCTGGAGTATATTATTCAGTGCACAAATATTCCTAGTCAAGTTAATTTCTTTCGTATGTGCTTAATTACACATTGCTTATGACTATAATGTTTAATTTAATATGTATTTACGAGGGAGATGTTATAATTGAAGTTTAAGAATAAGACAGTATCTTCATGTATAGGAGAAATGAGGTATTTTAGGGCCTCTTTCCCCTATATATTTAATCATAAGTATTTTAGGGCCACCATCCCCTAACATGTTGCATTGCCTAAAGAATAGAGTCATGAAAAAGCTAGGTTTCAAAACGAAATCGTATGCTTGTTTTTCCAAATGCATGTGTCTCAAAGTAATATTACTGTCTCTCCTTCATTTAAAGGTTGGTCATTGGAGTTAAGATAGGAACATGTCTGACATCAATATGCCCAGCCTGGCAGGCAAGTTACAGGACTTAGAGCTGGGCCTCAAGACTGAGGACAAAAAAGGCTATGGTCAGGCACTGAGAGAAGCTATATCTTGTGTGGATAACTTTATGGAAGTAGAAATCTTGAAAAGTATTGGAGACCTGCATCTCCAGGAAGGCAAGCAGAGCAAAGATTCAGCAGACTTTGACAAGGCTGCTGCCGTTTATGCTGCTGCCCTACTACGCTGCACAGATCCAGACATGGGACAAACACTGGAACATCGTATCGGCTACATGGAGAAACTCTCCAGTAAACTGCTGCAAGGATACACTCCACACTTCCGGTGGTTGTCACCAGACTACAGGGGTACAGGTGATAGCAATGTCTTAAGGGTGGCAGATATGTGTGACAAATTAGATAGAAGTAAAACAGAATCCCAGCATTCTGTTGAGGAGACTTACACAGAAACATTAGTGACCGCAATAGAAAACAGCGATACGTTTTTGGAGGTCGAGGTTTTGAAATCTCTTGGAGATTTCTACCTTGAGCAAGGCAAGAAAACGTATGACTTATCCCAGTTCCCCAAGGCAGCTGCCATGTACAAGAAAGCCCTGACAAGATGTGAGGATTCTGAGACAAACCCAACCCTGCACCATCGCATCAGTTATGCAGAGAAGATCAGAGAAGCAGTGAGAAAGGTGAGTAGTTAGAGCTTTCTATTGAGCATCACATAGTAAATATAACGTTATTTCAGCTAATATGACATCACATATACAGGTAGTTTCGTGTATGCCTTTGAATCATAAAATGTACACGATAAAGTGTGTGTATAAAGCCCTACACATCCCTTAGTGTACATGCAATAATACATGTGGGGGGGGGGGGGTCTTGTTGGATATTACAAAAATGTTTTAGGCCTATAACCTTTCATATTATAAAAAAGGTTTGGGATTAAATCTTGCAGCAATCAACATCGAAAAAACCCAGGCAGAGAGGAAGAAGACCATCCACGTCAAAGCAGTACGAAGAACATTTGAAGAAAGGTGACTCCTCCCTTGCCAGGGTACACCTGGACTCAGCAGAGCAGCACTTTGCAGCTGCACTCAAGACAGTACACAAACAAGGTAAAGGAAACTTTCTTTTATGCTTAAAAAATTGTTGGCAAACAGTTGACCTAGTTTAAACTTTGGTGACAAAGAATTCCAAAATTAGGAAATGCCTTGAATATCTATGCAAATAAAATAAACTAAAGCAAATAAGCAGTATTGCAGTATAGAGTACTACAATATTCCAGGGACTTATCAAATGTATAACTAAAGTTTAGTAGACGGCAACCAGGATGCAAGATGTTGATTTTAAACGTATTCATTGGGTGTAAAGAAAAGCCTTTCCTCCTTGGATAAAGTTTAACAGTACATCCCCGGTTCATGGTTATAGTAAATGGTCTTGCTGTAGATAATTTCAAAGGAACAATATGACAAACATTAACTTCCCTTTCCCCCAGACCCCACAGCCCAGCAGTACCAGAGAGAGGTGGAGCCCCTGTGCAGGTTGGGGGATGTCTACAGTAAGCGAGGTCAGCAAACAGGAGACGGGGGAGACTTTGTCAAAGCAGCAGCACTCTACAATGCAGCAATAGCCAGGTCAGAGGATCAAGGCCTCAATGGTAACATAGATAGAGCTATTGAAGAAGTAAATAAGTCTTTCCTCAAATGTATTTTAGATATTCATTGTAATGTAAATCAAGAAAACACAGAAAAACACAAGCAACAGCTGAAGGAGATGCGGGACCAGATCAAGCTGGAAATGGAAACCATTGACCAGCAGCTGGATCCCTATAAATATGATGAGGATGACCCATGTGTCAGAGAGATAGAGGCAAAACGAGCTCATGCTATCAGGAAGATGTTTGAGAACATTGCACTACAAAGGAAGGAGTTCATCAGCCTTCTTGTAGAAGAGTGTATTGGGTTATTGGGTCCCCCTCCCTGTAAGTATGCCCTGATAGGTTTGGGTTCACAGGCCACAGGACTGGTAACTCCATACTCAGACCTAGAGTTTGCCATTTTGGTAGAAAGTGAAAAATGTCTTGTGTATTACCGGAACTTCACCCACTATCTTCACCTCAAGGTCGCCAACCTGGGAGAAACCATTCTCCCAGCACTTGGAATAAAATCTCTTAATGACTTCTACTCAGAAAACCCACTAGACAACTGGTACTATGACTCTGTTACACCTCGTGGGTTTGCATTTGATGGTTCCATGCCAAAAGCAAGCAAGACTCCACTGGGTAGGCAGGGAAGTGAACTCATCTGCACCCCAAGCAACATGGTTTCAAAACTACAAAAGGATGTCACATTGTACTTGAAGGAAGGGTATAACCTTGCCACCATCTTGAGAAACCCATGTCTGATAGCAGGAGACCAGGGTTTGATCAACGCATACATGGATATCACAGGGAAGGCACTACAAGCTGATGGGGGTAAAATAGCTCAAGAACTGGCACAGGGGATGCTAAGAGAAAATCATCAGGTGGGATTAATCACAGCAAGGATGATTGATGTGAAGAAAAAACTCTATCGCTTTCCGGCTGTGGCAGTGGATTGCTTGGCGCTTTCCTCATCCATTGTACCTACCACAGTTTGGGAGACAATTGCAGAAATGAAAAACCAAAAAGTGATCAGTCCCAACAATGCACACCACTTGACAGTGGTAAGCAGCATCTCAGCAGAACTCAGGCTTAGAACATACATTGCAAATGGTGGACAGAAGGAAAGCTTGTCAGCTTTGGCATCAATGGAAACAGTGCTGCTTGAGCAGGAATCATCCCTACAGATCAATGAAGAGGTAGAAGCAAATGCACTGAAAACAGTTTTTCATTTACCAAATGTAAAACAGCTTTCCAGATACTATCATACGATCGTACCTCTGAAACTTATTTTGTCTAAGTGGTCTGGAAAGAATCCAGATCTAAAGTCAGTCTCTGATTTCTATAATAATTCTCCCTTTGTACAAGGACTGATGTACGGTGAGATATGCAAACACAGACAGGCTATTAGCTACCTTCACGAAGCCCTTCATCAGTCAATGGTTCAAACTGACACTGAAGGGATTATGATGGTGCTTAACATTATTGGAAATGTTAGTCGCAGAGCAGGTGATCATCACAAAGCTATTTATTACTTTGAAGAAGCACTTAGAATGAATGGCAAAATCTGTGGACAGAGCACGACAGACTCTAACATTAAATCCTCAATCAGCACCCTAGGTATAGCGATACTTAGAAACTTGGGTTTATCTTGGAGCAGCCTTGACGATCATAAGAAAGCAATCAGCTACTGTGAACAGGCACTAGAGATGTGCAAGTTTATCTATGGTCAAAGTACAGCTCATCCTGACATGACTTCAACACTAAACAACTTGGGATTGGCATGGCATCGTAAAGGTGACAACAGGAAAGCAATCAGCTACTATGAACAGGCACTACAATTGGATAAGCGGATCTATGGTGAGAATACAGCACATCCTACCATTGCTACAGTATTGAACAACCTGGGTGGGTCCTGGGCTTCCATGAATAATCACAGGACAGCAGTTACCTACCTTGAACAGGCAATACAGATGACAAGGAATGTCTATGGTCAGCATACAGCACATCCTGACATTGCCAACTCACTTCACAACTTGGGGTCATCTTGGCACTATCTGGGTGATGACAGAAAAGCCATCAGCTACAATGAACAGGCACTACAGATTTTCAGGAGTATCCATGGTTCACAAACTGAACATCCTGACATTGCCTCAGCACTGACCAGCTTAGGTGGATCCTGGGGTAAATTGGGTGAACATAGGAGAGCTATTAGCTACCATGAACAGGCACTGCAAATGTCTAGGAATATTTATGGTCAGCAAACAGCACATTCTAACAGCAAACGTCTTATTTGTATGACTTTT
>NC_049981.1:30941000-30943386 GCF_000003815.2 Branchiostoma floridae
GATGAGATCGAGTATCTATGGAGAGGATCCAGCACATCCAGACATTTCAAACTCACTAAATAATTTTGCAATGGTTTGTCAGCAGCACTTACGTGATAGCAAACAAGCTCTCAGTTACTTGAACAGGGCAATGCAGATGTCCAGAAGTATTTATGGACAGAGACATCATTTCATTGCTACACTTCTTAACAACCTGGGTGAAACCTGGGGTAAACTCGGTGAACACAAGAGAGCAGTTAACTACCACGAACAGGCACTACAGATGAGAAGGAGTATCTATGGGCTGCAAACAGCACATCGAGATATTGCCATGTCACTCAACAACTTGGGATTGGGTTTGTTAAAACTGGGAGATCGCAGGGCAGCTCATAGCGTCCTCTCAGAAGCCTTGGCAATGGCAAAGCAAGTCTATCCTCAGGACCAAAATCATCCAATGATAAAAACAATTGAAAAGAACCTTGCCAAAACCAGTGTTGTATCTGAATATGAAACATGACACCGTTTACAAAATTCATGTTTACTAAGAAAATGTTGCTCTGAACTAGTGTGTCGAATTTTGTCAATTGAGGAAAATGGAATTAACTACTTTAGTCACGAAAAAGCTATCTTTCACTGGTCCAATGAACAAAGCAAGTTCCCATAGCTCTTGTATTTGAAATATTTAACCCTGAACTACCTTGGTTTGACCAAAATTTCAAATGCTGTTCGGAACTTAGACAATACTTACAACAATAAATCAAGAGTAGAGAAACCCTACCAGAGTAGGAACATTTGTTTATTCTCTTTAACATATAAGAACACTCAAAGAAACTTTACTCTAAGGAAATCAAATAATGTAAAGCAATTCACACTCATCTATGCATATTCTACAGTTGCTAAGCAACCTGGTCACCATGGAGACATAACAAAACAGGAGAGTTTGGCACAAAACATCGGTAAACCTTATCTAATTACACTTCATAGTCCTGTTTCCAAATTTGGGTGACTTAAGACAAAGAGGGGTGGGGGAAACTAGTAATGTGGAGATTCCGAGCGAGCTCGCCGGAGTGAGTGAGAGTGTAAGACAAAAATAATGATGATTCTGCTAGGGGTACTAATTGGTAAGAATGGTATGTTACACCAATGCATTCTTACAGACTGGTCACTTCACTTCTCTGTGTTTTGTAACAGTTTAGAAAAATGTCAATATCTATATAGTGCATTTTTGCCAGTAGAATTGGAGGTACACGATTTTGTGGGAGGACTATACTGACTGTAGACAAGTACAATTAACGCCATGATTTTGCAAATACCTTCTTGCATTTTTGTAGGACCATGATTGACAAAATGCTTACACCTTCTACATGAAGATCACAAATCATACCTATTTCACACACTAACACCACTGGCACTGCACACTCTTTCAAACAATTTGTAGCATGAATAAATATTTGTATATCTGTACAAATGTAAGCAGTACATGTATAAAGATACAGTAACAATAAGTCCATTATGGATCTAATTTCATGTATGGCTATGCATACGTGTACATGAATGTAGATGTGGAATTGTGTCTTGTTTACTGAGTATGACTTTGACGTACAGGTGTCTTTCACTCTACTATTCAAATTGATATCATATAAAGATTTCATTGATATTCAAAAGCCTGCAAACTTGTATTGCTGTTATTTCAGTTCTTTAACCTGTAGTTTGTAAAACATCCTTAGCATGAAATTGATAAATTGCTTCTGAGTTCTGACACTTCGTACTCTTCTGTTTTTGCTTCTCTGCTACTTTTTTTCTACATTAAAAGAATGGATAAATATATTAGCAATAAAATCTGGAACTGACAAGATATAGAAGGACACAGAAATGATTTGAACACTGTTGGCAAGACAAGGCACCAAAAAATTATCATAATTGATTTAAGTACCGTGTAAAACACACTTTCTTTTACATAAAACCTTTTTTACATAAATACTGACAAGCTGAAAGTTGTTGGTAACCTTCACACTGTAAGACAGAGAACATTCACATCGTTGGAACTATCAGATATTATACAAGGACAATGGTCTTAATGACAGAATTATTGAACTACACTGTACAAATGGATGGACGACTGCTGTTCAATCATGATTACTGCATTCTTTTCTTCATTACCATAAACATGAACATTGTGTGTTTTATCTCAGGTTAACATCTTTATACGTCTGTAAAATCTACACTCTTCTGTAATCAATCTTTATATCCTACCTTGGCCGACAATTTCTTGTTCGAGGCCACTAAATTTTCTCAACTTCTGGACGTTGCATTTTGCATGGAAACGAGGTTATGACAAAAATGAAACACAACACGGTGTATTACGCATTTACCTTGATCCCAGACCTCCTGCGGGTCAGATCACCCT
>NC_049981.1:30948308-30949806 GCF_000003815.2 Branchiostoma floridae
CCGGGAGCTACGGCTGGATACCAGGCTAACAGGTTGCTAAGCATATACAAAGCTCATTAAAGTTCAACAGCAACATTTCATACCTAATATTAAATACATTGTAATACATTTCCCTACTATTCATATTTCAGCTCAATAAGAAGGTAACACAAACATTCATGATCGCTACTTAAATGATTCATCTATCGATCTAGGAAATCAGTGAACACAACAATCTTTAAAATGTGTTTATAACAATGCAAGACATGTTCAAATCAGAATCTTTCCTCGCTGACTACTGTCATGCGAAGTATTTTCCCTAACGATCATAATGTCGTAAAGCATGACAAATTTTCTAACAATGACCACAACAGAAATTGTGCATAACTCACCATGGAGAGCCCTACTTCTCAGCGGACTCCTCCACTGTAGTTGTCCTGGAGTCAGGGTTACCGGAGGTCGTCTGCATGCTGTAGTTGGGGTTACTGGAGGTCGTCTGCATGCTGTAGTGGACGGGGCTCATCTTCAGGTACTTCTCTATCAGACTGTTGGCGTAGTCTCTCTGTTCTGGGGTCAGCTGGGATGGGTCGGACGGGGCAGGCAGGACCTCGGGCACCTGGAACCAATAAGCAATAATCAATCAATCAATCTGGTACCTGTAATCAATAATCAATCAGCCAATCAATCACTTCTCGATCAGACTGTTGGCGTAGTCTCTCTGGTCTGGTGTCAATTGGGTCTGGTAGGATTACTATAACCAATAATCAATCAAATATTATATTATTCCACTTGCTCACTCACTCACCCACTCACTCACTCTGATTATTGCAATCACTATGTAGACTTTCATTCAGCCAGTCAACCAATTGATAAATTGATCAATCAACTAGTCAATCAATGAATAGTAGACACAGCAGCCCAGAGCTACCTGTCGCCTTCTAAAGTAATAATGTCTGAACTTGTCTGAATTTTGCAAATGATATCTATATCAAAAATATATTGACAGAATCAAAACACTTCTGAGCTAAATCAATAAACCCTTGATCATTGAATATAAAAAAAATTTTCATTTTGTTTGTCCCTCTAAGTCTGACAGGGAGACACATACCTTCACTGGCACATAAGGCAGCTTGTCTTTCAAACCAGAGTCTTCTTTGTTCTGCTGAGGGCGATCAAGGTCGTTGCTAGTGGCAACATGATCATCCAAGTGTCCGTTGGGAATATCCTGTCTTTCTTCCAAACCTGAAGAAACGAGGGCTTCCTTCTTGTCTGATAAGGACACAGTCTCAGTTCTGCAGTCTTTGTCCCAGCGAATGGTGGCCATTTTGTCTGCGCTATACCCGGCGGACATGTCTGCCTCGGACAGACTGTCTCTAACATCAGGTAAACCACTGTTCCATTCTGTTTTCTGGCTGTGGACATTGTCGCTATAAGACCACTGGTCTGCAGTACTGGCTTTGCTGTGTGTTTCTAATTCTACATCACCGTTTTCTACTGCATCAGTCCTTCTCCAGTGGCC
>NC_049981.1:30949906-30951844 GCF_000003815.2 Branchiostoma floridae
GGGCCCCCCTCCCCACCCTCACTGCCCTTGAATTCAAGGTCAAGGTTCTTAGCAATGTCACCTTGGTCATCCCACGTTCTGGAGTAGGAAGGTGAACTGTAGTGTCCTTGAGACATCCATGACCTTGAGTACTTCTCCAGGGTTTTTTGAAGGTCATCATTTCCATCTTGTGGGTAAGATGACATCAAGTCAAGGTCATTTGTTGAAACTTTTTCCTCTGCTTCTCTTGAAATCTTTGTTTGTTGCGATTCAAACGTTGATGTTTTTGACGAACGTTCATTTTGATCATCATAGTCCCACACTTTGCCATTCCTACTCGAGTAATTGTAGGAATAGTCATCCCTTTTTTCTTCTCTACTGTATTCGTTATAGTGGTCCGAAGTTTTGCTGATCTGATGTTTTGTTGCATCTGCATTTGCTGTTTTGCTATCTGAGAAAACTACTCTACTTTTGACATCAGCACTGTCTCCTCCTGATGTTCTGTCCCTGTCCTGAGAGTGACCTACACCCACATCCTGTTCTTTCTGTGAGACCTTGAACGGCGAGGGGAGACCCACGCCCCCTTTACTGGCAGGTGGTCCAGTCTTATCGATGGTCTGTCTGAGTTTGTGGTAGAGTTTGGAGTAAGGACTGCTAACTTCCCTGTCTCCAGGAAGAGGTAGGTACTCACTACTTGACGACGGCACCGATCTTACTGACACATCGCTTTGAGAGTCGGAATCATACGTCCTTCCGTCCTTGTTCTGTTTCTTCGTGACCTTCAACTCCTTCTTGACCTTGCTGTACTGTTCCTTCAGGGACGTCATCTCCTTCTGGAGGACAAGCTGCTCCTTGTGAGCGTCTTCAAGTGCGGCCTCAAGTTTCTGAACGCTGTCTTGTACCTCCTCACGGTTTAGCTTGTACCTCTCGACGGTAGCATGAAGAGACTGAATCTCACTTTTGGCTGCGCTGAGCTCCTTCCTCAACTCTGCATTGTCCTTCTCTAAAATACTGCTAGGGGGCTCTTCTGCACTATGCAGTTTGTCCCTGAGAGTCTCTAGTTCATAGGTCAGTGAAGAGACTTTATCCTTCAGCTTCCTGTTCTCCTGTTCCTTGAGTTTTCCCTGAGAGAGAGTTGAGGGGACGGTTCCCAGCGATTGCTCAAACTGCAGCTGTTCCCGTAGCGAGTCGATCTCGGTGGAGGCTAAGTCTAGCTTGTGTCGCAGTCTCAGGTTTTCCTTCTCTGCATTCATGGAGGAGGCAGAACTGGACACGCTGTCAACGCTCTTCACCGAGCCTGCCGTCGAGTCTTCCAGCTGCAGGGCGTCTTTAAGCACCTGTATGAATGAACGAATGAATGAATGAATGAACAAATTAATCAATGAATGAAGTTTTATCAAGTTACTGTAAATGTATTTAAGTTCGCAGGGATTTACTTTCGCAGTAGAGGGAATATGTTCGCTGTGGTTTTAACTTCGCAGTGACGTGGCTACCGCAAAAACTGAGAACATTAAACTGCGAACATTTCTGCATCTACAGTTACATCTTCCTGCTGCAGTGCTTCTTTAAGCACCTGTATGAATGAATGAATGAACAAACCAATGAATGAATGAACGAATGAGGATTTATCAACATTTCTTGCACTATACGCCAAGACCCCTAGGCTTGTAAGACACCAGAATGATATGATGATCGATACATACATAGTACAGCAAGGAGACGGAGGTACAGTTTAACAAAATCATCAGGTACTGAACAGAAGGTTGAGAAAATGTATAAAGAAGATATATATGCCAGATAAACAGAAGGAACAATCATTGGAAGAAGATATCAAATCATATAACAGATAAGCAGAATACATAATTATGGAACCAAGATTTCACATAATGAAATATGATGTAATTGAGAGAACCAAAAGAGCAGCAGGTACAGTACATCATGTAGAGACAAGTAAAAGTA
>NC_049981.1:30951944-30964914 GCF_000003815.2 Branchiostoma floridae
TCAAGGTTCTCTCTCAGCTTACGGCCGTCCAGCTTAAGCTCAGCAAGTTCTTGAGTCATCGAGTCGACCTCCTTCTGTTTTTCTCGTAGCTTTTCTTCCAACCCTTCGTAGTTCTTAGACGCAGCTTCCTTGTAGGCCTCCGCATCTTTAAGCCTGTCTTCCATCTCCTCAACTTTTGTCCTGGCGTCGTCCCTCTCCTTCAAGAGGTTCTTATTTTCTGAGACGGCGGTGGTGACTTCCTCCCGTCTCCCCTGTAGCTCCAGGTTGAGTTCCTTGAGACGCGAGGCCATGTCTTGGTTCTTGGTGTTCAGCCTGTCCTGTAGGTCCTCCCTCTCGTAAGTCAGACCTGCCAGGCTCTTCTTCAGCTCCAGGTTTTCCTTCCGCAGCTTTTCTGTGTCCATCAAGGACTCGGCCTCCACCACGTTGACCTGATAAGGAAATGAAAGTAAAATGAAATAAAATACATCTCTTAATATGTGAATCTTAAATGTTAAATGTTACCACAAAGACAGTACTAAAAATATACCTTTCCCCGAAAAAAGCTAGGCAAAGTAACTGTGTGGTGTATAAAGATTGAATGTGCCATGTAAATTTCCAGTACCTACTAGGTGTAGAATTAACAGTCTAGTACAGTTTAAACTTTTCATCAGTACTGTACAAATTAGAATATATGTCATGTACCTTCTCCCTGCTACATTTGTACCCACATGTACCTTCTTAACCAGTACAAATTTAGTGCCAAAAGTTTACCTTAGCAGGATATAGGTTACGCACCAGCTAGGATTCGATCCTCATGTCTTTGGTAGGACTGTGTCTTTAGGGACCGTACGATATTTATCGGGGGGGGAGGGCTGGTGCGTTGGAAGTCCGATCAAAAATTTTTTTCATGGCCCTCCCCCCCATCTCAAAAAAATTTAACGTGACCCTCCCCCTCCACCCCAAAAAAATCAACATGGCCCTCCCCCCGACAGGCATCATTAAAAGGGTAGAAAAACAACAGATAAAAACTTAAAGTAATAAAGTTAAAGTAATATAGACGTCAGGGCACAAGGGCACCCGGCGTCCACCTGGTGTAGCCAGTGTTCTTGCCAGGATTTTTTCACATCGTCGGGGCAGGGGTCCGGGGGCATGCTCCCCCGGGAAAATTTGGATTTTCAAACCCTCTAAAGCAGAATTTCCTGCAATTTGAGAGGAAAATTATGCCCTTGAGATTGGATGCCGTTTGCCTTTTTCTACTCCCGTTATTCAGAATAAACAAAATAACTATAAGCACGGGGAATCAGCCGTCAGTGATCTGGCCCGGGTATTATTGTCCAGTCATGTCTATATGAAAATTTTGGGTTATCGATGCTTCGAAACAGGGCTCTAGCCAGTGAGTTTGTCAGCCCATGGAAAAATCCTGCTAATTTTCTTCCGGCATTGACTGAGTAAAAAAAATGTCTACCTCGTGCGATCGATGGTGCGTCCTCCCGCATCAAAATACTAGTAGTTTTTCCAGAGCATAGAATAACGACGCCATCACACCTTGTGTTTTTTTTTTTCTTCTATTTTGCCCGATGATTTTACTAAAATTAATTAAATTGGTCGGGTTTTACACGGGCGGGCCGCGCCGTCATTTTTCAGGAGCGTGCGTTCGTTTCCTGCAACCTCAGGTAACCCCGTTTTCGGCGTGAAATATTTGGCTGGATTTCTTTTTTTACATAGACCAAGAACGTTATACAAATGTACAATATACGAAGGAAGGCGATCTGCTGCGTCTTTGGCAGTGATCAGTGCCGGTGTAGCCTTGAAGGAGTAGCCAGAAAAGACGTCCCAACGTGCTGGGCGCTGCGATCGACAGTCCGTCTGGGGAGGGGGGCGTGCCGCGCCATGTGCCACGGAGTGCACAGCCGACTCGATCGACGCTTGACAACAATATTGCGGCCCCTTTTCTGCCGCAAATTTTGCCCTTTTGAAACAAAAGAAATGTTGTAAATAAAATAAAAAATAAAGTTTATAGCTTTGGATTCTTCGCATAATTACCGCGCACCGCGCGTAGTTGAGGAAACCGTTTAATAGTAAATTGTTGGGGAAGAAACTTGCCAGACGACACGGGCGGCTCTGGGCGGCTACCAATATATCTAAAACGTGCCGCGCTCCGCCCATGCCCCAGTATAAATTGTAAAGGTAGGATTCCTTCTTATAAAGATAGATTTTTTAAAAAGATTCCACATCGGTGGTACAGGTCAGCCTTTCTTTCAGATTTTTTATGGACACACTCACCCGAGCCGAGTGCGTCTTTCCAGAAAAAATAAGTCCCAAGACGGAATGACGTATGCCTGGCGGGAACGCTGGTCCAGGGCAGCGCCACTTTTTGGGGGACTTAGGGGGGCGAAGCCCCCCGGAAGCTGTTGCATTTTAGGCTATTCAGAAGGCTTATTTTATCAGTTTTAGGGCCATGTCAAGATATCAAAACAAAAATAGTATAAATTTTTCTTTCAAAAAAATTAACATGGCCCTCCCCCTATCTTAGAAAAAATTAACATGGCCCTCCCCCCACCTCAAAAAAAATTAACATGGCCCTCCCCCCCTAACGCACCAGCCCTCCCCCCCTGATAAATATCGTACAGTCCCCTAGTGTTGCATCTTTGATGTTTGTGCAAACACTGAAGACTTGTACAAATCTGTACCATAGTACAGGTATATATATACTCACTTTGTGTTTGCCTTACCTAAGGTATTGCATTTTGCTGTATGTGTATGGATATAATAAAACAAAACCCTGTACAAACCTGTACTCCCAGGTCGGACATGTGTGGGTTGGCGCTCCCCTGCTGTTCCACTACCGCGTGGATGATCTGATCCGGCCGCCTCACCGTGCCCGACAGCGAGCACTGAACCCCCTTGTCCTGTGGGTGTTGGTTCCTCCTGTAGACAAGGCCCTTACTGGGGAGAGTTCGGGCGTACAGGACCTTAGACTCGCCACCCTTCAGTCGGTTCAGCAGCCGGAAGTTTTCTGCAGATGTGTGGTCCACTTCCTGGGGATATGAGGAGAAGGAATTGTCATTTTTTTTATCAGACAAGTGCTCTACCCTTCTTCCTTCTGCTCCCTCTCCATCACCTACTCAATCACTCATCACACACTTTCATTCAATCTCTCTCACTGTCACTCAAACACTCACTTCTCACTCCTACTTGCTCACGCACTCACTCACTTACTCCCTCACGCTCAAGATTGTTCATAAAACTACCCCATAGATTCAAAGCTAAAGTCCTCAGCATAAGAACCATTTGGCCATTTTGGATACTTTTAAGTACATTGTAACGTTAGCCTCAATTTTCCTGTTGGCACAAAATTGGTATGTTTGTTTGAACCTTTATTTATGCAAACTATGTACACATGTAGTTAAACACACACCACAACCAGTGAACTATCCCCTGCTGTTGTGTGGCCCAGGACTACAGAAATGGAGATGGGCACCACCCTATGCACTATTGGTGCAGGAAGGACTGTAACTTGTACTGTCCCCACCTGTTGCAGCCTGGTGATGGTGGTGTGGAGCTCCTCTGCTGCCTGTTTCTGCAGGGAGACCTCGCTGTGAGCGTTCGCAGCCTCCCGGTACAGCTTACGGTTCTCCATCCGCAGAACCTCTACCTCCTGGGGGAAGAAAGGAACAACATTTGAAAATTTAAGAATATCCCTTTTTACTTGGGTTGTTTGGTAGCCAGAGGCTCATTTCTGGATTTGAAGGTCTGGACTTTGAATCTTGGCTAAGTTGTAAAGACTAATGGTACTAGTAACAGCTTATGGCTCTCCATCCGCAGAACCTCTACCTCCTGGGGGAAGAAAGGTACAACATTTAAGAAAAGCCCTTTTTACTTGGGTTGTTTGGTAGTTAGTAGAAGGTCTGGAGTTTGAACCCTGGCTAAGTTAAAGGCAAGGTAGTCCCATAGCCTGAGTTGAAGGCCTTAGGGGCAATGGGGGGGGGGGGGGGGGTATCCACTGTGTCTTGGGTATGGTATTGGGAGGCAGAGATCTACTAGTAGACCATCCGTCTCCTCATACCACCATATACCTACCAAACCAAAACCAAAATCAGGTACCCATTTTACAATTGGGTGAAGTGAGGAAAGTGGTGTCAAGTGCCTTTACCAACAGCACAAGATAAGTAACATGACAGGTTTTGAACCCATTACCTCTGGCTTATGGATCAAATATGCATTTGTTAAATATTTTCTAAAATCTGAGAACCAACAATTAAACTGGTGTGGCCTTAAATTGCTATTCTAGAAACCCATTATACATGTATGTTTTATATATGTTCTTTATAAAAATGATGACATTATGTTTAAAAAAGCCAAAATGGCCCTCAAACAAGTTTTCAATATACTCCTCTGTTTCAACTGCAAACTTCAAACCACCAGTCCACAAACAATCCATTGTCATACGCCAAAAATAGTTAACTCAAGCAACTGGATATGGTTTTGAAAAACCATATCCAGTTGCTTGAGTAACTATTTTTGGCGTATCTTATTACCTGGATGTCTAACCTACATCGACGAATCCATTGTCATGTTTACATGCACTTTGTCCTATGTCAATCTGCATAACAAAAGGCTTTTGATGATGACGTAGGGATGACTCAATGGAAAGAACCAGAAGTGCTGCAGGGCAAGTTTCACATGAGTCAGAGGGGAAAACCTGAACTCTCACCAGAACAGGCAAAAAAAGGGAAGTCTCTACCCAGCCAGGTTCACAGTTGTGGATTTTCAGACATCCAGGAGTGATTCATATATTCTCAGACATCCAGGTGAGATTTAGACATGTCTCATACATGTACATCTACGTGATATTTAGACACATCTCAGACATTCTGATGAGATTTAGACACGTCTCAGACATTCAGATGAGATTTAGACACGTCTCAGACATTCAGATGAGATTTAGACACGTCTCAGACATTCAGATGAGATTTAGACACGTCTCAGACATTCAGATGAGATTTAGACACGTCTCAGACATTCAGATGAGATTTAGACACGTCTCAGACATTCAGATGAGATTTAGACACGTCTCAGACATTCAGATGAGATTTAGACATGTCTCAGACATTCAGATGAGATTTAGACACGTCTCAGACATTCAGATGAGATTTAGACACATCTCAGACATTCAGATGAGATTTAGACACGTCTCAGACATTCAGATGAGATTTAGACACGTCTCAGACATTCAGATGAGATTTAGACACGTCTCAGACATTCAGATGAGATTTAGACACGTCTCAGACATTCAGATGAGATTTAAACAAGGGTTTATCCTGACACAGCACAAGTGCTTTGCAAACACTTGACATGTGTGTGTATGAGTACTTTGCACTTAGTACATTTTGTATATGATTGTACATCTAATCAATACTGTTGTTTCTTGTGTTTCCTGTCGATACATGTATATTCATTCACAAGAAGGAACTGACTTTCACAATACAAGACATGTTATCAATAAAACTTGGTTTACTGAATAAGGTATCTACTGAATCATAACAACAAAAGGAGTAAATTAGAATATAAAATGTGCTTACATGTAGATTTATTTAAATGCATAAAGGGACTCTAATTTATATTGATCTTACTTTGCTTGGCATAATGACCATAAAGAGACATAAAATAACTCCATTTGTAGTTCTAAAAGTCTTCCATATGCATGTCACCTTCACAGGCATCTACAACTTGTTCTCTCCTTTCTTTAAAGGTTGAGAATTGGATCTAATAAAATGCCTGACATCATGAACTTAACAAGCCTGACAGAGAAGTTAGGCTACTTGGAGGTGTGTCTTTACAGCCAATGCAACGAAGAAGCAGACTATCAACTGGTACTGAAGGAAGCCATTCTTTGTATGGATGTTTTTATGGAAGTAGAAGTCTTAAAAAGTATTGGAGACCAGCATCTTCAGAAAGGTAAACAAAGCAAAGATTCGGCAGAGTTTGACAAGGCTGCTGCACTGTATGCTGTTGCCCTTCTGCGCTGCACAGATCCAGACATAGGACAAACACTGGAACATCGTATCCGCTACATGGAGAAACTCTCCAGACAACTTCTGCAGGGGTACACTCCACACTTCCGGTGGTTGTCACCAGACTACAGGGGTACTGCTGACAGCAATGTCTTAAGGGTGGCAGAAACCTGTGACAACTTAGACAGACGTATAAAAAAATTTGAGCACTGTCCCGAGGAGACTTACACAAAAACATTAGTGACTGCAATAGAAAACAGCGACATGTTCTTGGAGCTAGAGGTTTTGAAATCCCTTGGAGATTTTTACCTCAGAAAAGGCAAAAAGACCTCTGATGAATCCCAGTTCCCCAAGGCAGCTGCCATGTACAAGAAAGCCCTAGCAAGATGTGAGGATCCTGAGACAAAAATAACCCTGCACCACCGTATCAGTTATGCAGAGAAGATCAGGGATGCAGTGAGAAGGGTGAGAAGTTTTTATTATAGAACTTTATTGCACGACATTTGTACATGATACAACTATTACACAAGGTACAAAATAAAGGTATAGGCTTAACATCCTAATTAACAGAAAGTGGTTAGATCTAGGGAAAAATATGTTGTTTCTGGCTACCTGATAAACCCTAGCAACAAAAACCACAAAAGTCCAACGCTAAAAGGGACATCAAATTTAGATATCTGAGAGACGAAAATGTTATATTGCAATTTTCCAACATGTTCTCCTGATTTCTGTTTCAAAAGAACAAAAAATCCTAATAGTACAATGTAGGCTGGACTCCTGTACATGTACAAATGTAATACAATTTAAACATGATGATGAAAATACCAATGTCCTGATGCATTTAACGGGACATAATGTAAAATTAAAGTCACTGTTTTCGGTCATTTCTCTACATAATGAGTTGAGTCTACCTTATTACACTGCACAGCAATATTTACAACGTATGGATACGACTTTGTTGAGCCGTGAGGATGTCTTGAAATATGCGCACTTCCCTCCGCCGCTTGAGTTGTCCGCCATTTTATTCAACTCGCCGGCGAGCCAAAGTGCGCTTTAGAACGCGTTCGGTGGTTCGCTCGAATCATTACTAGAGTTTGTTGTAAGTCCCGCTACGCTCCGAAGATCTGCGACCGCAACGGTCGATTCGGAAATCTTCGGTCGGCTTACTTCCCGTAGGCTACCCGGAAGTAAGTGAATTTGGTCGCGGCTTACTTTGACGTTAATAATTAGCACTAGAAATGTGATAAAATGATGCAGATAAGTCAGAAATAAGTTGCAAATGTCAATCTGAATGGAGATTTTCAAGTTCAGAACATTTGAAATTTTGGCGCCATATTTCTACATTATGTCCCTTTGAGTTTTGTACTGTCGAATTGTATATGTTGGATCACTTTGGCTGAAATCTAAAAGAGAATAATAGATGAACTCTAACATGCATTGGCATAATACCGGCAGTAAGACTTATACCGGCAGATCAAAAATAACGGAATTTAAAGAGATCTACACAATCATGCAACAATAGTTATTTCTGAGGTATGCACACTTCAGACATCTAGGTGTCCAATACACCATCTACAAAGCATCGATAACAATGCATTCGAAGACAACAAGGCCAAAAGTTTTCAGTATCTTTTTCGGGACAGGCAGCTCGTCGTGGGACGAACACACTGTCACATTCATTGCCAGATTTGTAGATCATAATAATATTACACATGCTCACGGCACAAGACGAACATGATTCAACAGCAATCTTGAATTTCTGCTGGTGACCTACAACTCATGTAAAAGTGTGAAGAACCATTGCATAATAGCCTGGATCTACGACTGAATGGGCAAAATTGAACGTACATGTGTACGCAGCCATTTTCCCGCCATTTTTATATCTACGCTAGCAGTAAAGTGTTACGTCATAGCGGTTGTGACGGACAAAAGCTGAATGAAAATTCTTGACAGTATACGTCTGTTTTCTCATGACATTTTGTATGCTCATGCAGGTTTATGTTTTATGCATTTACTAACAGAAAAGGAAGAAACCTCAGAGGATGTATAACGGTACATAGCGACAGTTAATTGTGCCGTGTTTCTTCCTGCCGGTATTTTTAACCCCCTCCCAACCACGCGCCCGTTCGCCGTGTAATTCCGCGGCGTGTTACAATTACAATATTACGCTTTTAGCAGGACAAGAGTGGCAGAAAAGTTACACAGAAGAAGTGGCAAGGGTAAGCTATAACAGCAACATGTAACTAGAGAAAATGATGCATTGACAATTTGTCAAATCAGTATGGCTAGAGAAATTGTCGTAAACGTGCCGGTATTATGATAATAGATGTTAAACCTTTGCAACACCTTGCTGTACTTGAGGTCCTTTATCCCTTTATCCATACAATAACCTCAAAGAACACACTTCAACTTTGGCAACAGCTTGTAGCACCCTTTGGATTCTTTTAAATTTTAAAAGGGAGTTAAATAGACAAAGTACGTGTTGTATGGCTTATGAGAGTGTAAAAATGGCAAGAGTGCTAGCATAAAAATGCTGACAATGTTGCTCAAATCTTGCAGCAACCAACAACAAATAAACTAATGCAGATTGGACGAAGGCCATCCATAGGCCTGTTAAGGCAGTACAAAGACAACTTGAAGAAAGGCGACTCCTACCTTACCAGCAAAGGTCTGGACTTTTGCAGCTGCACTCAAGGCTGTGCACATACCAGGTAAGAGGAAAACTCAGATGAACTCTGTAAACAGCCATCCTAGTTTTGAACTATGCAATACAGCGATGCCAAAATGTATAGAGAAAGAATGCTTTCCAAGGCCAAAAAAGTCTAACAAACAAGTACTTAAGTATCAATTGTAAATTTCCCCTGGCTAATGACAAGTAGGATGCAATATGTCAGCTGTTGTAAAACCTTTGGTGTAAAAACGAGGTGCCTACTACACTGTACTTGGATACAATACAGTGTAGGTTTTGCTTTAAATTTATTCAAAGAAGACACTTTTGCCCAACATGAAGTTCATTCCCCCCAGATCCCACAGCCCTGCAGTACCAGAGAGAGGTGGAGCCCCTGTGCAAGTTGGGGGATGTCTACAGTAAGCGAGGTCAGCAGACAGGAGATGGGAGAGACTTTGTCAAAGCAGCAGCACTCTACAATGCAGCAATAGCCAGGTCAGAGGATCAAGTTGTCAACTGTAACATAGACACAGCTTTAGAAGAAATAGGGCACACCTTCGTCAAATGTATCTTAGATATCCGTTGTAATGCTAGCCAAGACAACACACAAAACCACAAGAAACAGCTGAAGGAGATGCGAGACCAAATCAAGCTGGAGATGGAAACCATTGACCAGCAGCTGGATCCCTATGTACATGATGAGGACGACCCACGTGTCAAAGAGATAGAGGCAAAACGAGCTCAGGCTGTCAGGCAGTTGTTTGAAAAAATAGCACAACAAAGGAAGGAGTTCATCAGCCTGCTTGTAGAAGAGTGTATTGGGGTAATGGGTACCCCTCCCTGTAAGTATGCCCTGATAGGTTTGGGTTCACAAGCCACAGGGCTGGTAACTCCATACTCAGACCTGGAGTTTGCCATCTTGGTAGGGGAAGAAAGTGAAGAATGTCTTGTGTATTTCCGCAACCTCACCCACTATCTACACCTTAAGGTGGTTAACGTGGGAGAAACTATTCTCCCAGCACTGGGAATAAAATCTCTCAATGACTTCTACTCCAAGAATCCACTTGACAACTGGTACTATGACTCTATTACACCTCGTGGGTTTGCATTTGATGCCTCCATGCCAAAGGCAAGCAAGACCCCACTGGGCAGGCAAGGCCCTACATTAAACGATTCATCAAGTGAACTCATTTGCACCCCGAACAACATGGTTTCAATACTACAAAAGGATGTCACAATATACCTGAGGGAAGGATATCACCTTGCCACTATCTTAAGAAACCCATGCCTGATAGCAGGGGACCAGAATTTGATTGACACATACATGAGCATTACAGAGAAGATATTGCAAGCTGATGGTGGCAAAGTCGCTAGACAACTGGCACAGGAGACACAAAAAGAGAACATCAGAAACTACATGTACGATGAAGAGGAAACAATAACAGCAAGGCTGATTGATGTTAAGAAAGAAGTCTATCGCTTCCCAGCTTTAGCAGTTGATTGCTTGTCCCAGTCCTCACAGATCAAACCCACCACAGTTTGGAAGATGATAGAAGAAATGGAAAACAAACAAGTGATCAGTCCCAACAATGCACACCACCTGACAGTGCTTACCAGCATCTCAGCAGAACTCAGGCTCAGAACCTACATTGCAAATGGTGGGCAGAGAGAAAACCTGTCAGCTTTGGCATCGATGGAAACAATCCTAAATCAACAAGAATCAGAACTGCAGATCAACGAAGAAGTGAATTTAGCAAATGCGCTGAAACCAGTTTTTTATTTACCAAATGGGAAACAGCTTTTCAGATATTTTTATACAGCAGTTCCTCTTAAGTTGGTGATGTCTAAATCAGGGGTGCCTAAGCATTTGCACGATCCCTATGAAATTCGTACGAATATTATGTGATACACACGAATCACTATGCGAAAACGCACGAATATTATGAAATTCGCACGAATCACTATGCGAAATCGTACGAATTTTATGAAATTCGCACGAATCACTATGTGACACACACGAGCCTTATGTGATTTGCACGATCCTTATGCGAAATTGCGCAACCACTGGCGGGGTCACGTGACAAACGGAGCGGGATTTTCAAGATGGCGGCTTCGCCGCTTCGGCGACTGAAAATACGATGTAACACGCCGAAATGAAGCTAAACAGTAGCTCACAGGCTATCAAATACATCTTTGCGACGCTAAATGTCCATTCCATGCCTTGAAATATAAATATCTCGGGTAGAAACGCTCAAAATCATGCCTCCTCCCGGCCGCCGTTTTTGCATAAGGATCGTGCAAATCACATAAGGCTCGTGTGTGTCACATAGTGATTCGTGCGAATTTCATAAAATTCGTACGATTTCGCATAGTGATTCGTGCGAATTTCATAATATTCGTGCGTTTTCGCATAGTGATTCGTGTGTATCACATAATATTCGTACGAATTTCATAGGGTTCGTGCAAATGCTTAGGCACCCCTGTAAATGGGCTGGGAGGAATCCACCCAAACAACTATTCTCTGATCTCTATGATAATTCTCCAAGAGTACAAGGACTGATGTACCGTGAGTTATGCAAATATAGGATGGCTATCAGTTACCTCCATGAGGCCCTTCAGACAAGTGATAAAACTGAGACTGACGATACTATGCAACTGCTCAAGGGCATAGCACAAGCTAATTTTGAGGTGGGGGACTTTCAAAAAGCTATCAGCTATTATGAAGAAATACTTAAGATGCACATAAAAGTCCATGGAGAGAATGCAGCACATTCTGACATTGCAGATGCACGTACCAACCTGGGGGGAGTCTGGTTAATCCTCGGAGATCATCGGAAAGCAATTAGCTACTTTGAACAGGTGCTGCGGATGAAAAGGATTATCTATGGTCAGAGTACAGCACATTATGACATTGCTGCATTACTGAACAACCTTGGGACAGCATGGTGTCATGAAGGGCTTGATTGCAGGGAAGCAATCAGCTACCTTGAGCAGGCAGTACAAGTAAATAGGAGGCTCTATGGTGAGACTTCAACACATCCTCACATTGCCAGCTCACTTGACAACCTGGGGTCAGCCTGGCTTAGCCTGGGAGAACACAGGAGAGCAATTAGCTACATAGAGCAGGCACTACAGATGAGGCAGAGTATTTATGGTCAGCAAACAGCACATCCTGATATCGTCAACTCACTCAATAACCTGGGTGGAGCCTGGTGTGAGCTGGGTGATTACAGGAAATCAATCAGGTTCTATGAACAGGCACTACAAGTAAATATGTGGATCTATGGTGAAACTTCAGAACATCCTCTCACTGCCACTGTATTAGCAGGCCTGGGGCATGCCTGGCACAAAGAAGGTGACAACTGGAAAGCAATCAACTACTATGAACAGGCACTTCAAATGAAAAGGAGGATCTATGGTGAGACTACAGCACATCCTCGCATTGCTACAGTGCTGAACAGCCTGGGTGGAATCTGGGATGAACTGGGTGAACACAGGAGAGCAATCAGCTACTATGAACAGGCACTAGATATGAGAAGGAGCATCTATGGTCAGCATCCTTGCATTGCCATATCACTCAACAACCTCGGGGCTGCCTGGCACCGTGAAGGTGCTTACAGGAAAGCAATCAGCTACTATGAACAGTCACTACAAGTGTCCAGGTGTATCTATGGTGAGACTAAAGCACATCTTCATATTGCTACATTACTGAACAACCTGGGTGAAGCCTGGGCTGAACTGGGTGAACACAGGAAAGCAGTTGGCTATTATGAACAGGCACTAGAGATGAATAGGATCTACGGTCTACAAACAGCACATCCGGATATTGCAAACTCACTCAGTAAACTGGGGACAGCTTTGTACAACCTGGGAGATTTTAGTGCAGCTAACAGACCTCTCCTAGAGGCCATTGCAATGCTAAAGCAAATCCACCATCTTGACCAAAACCATTGAATGCTGAAAACAATTAAAAGGATCCCTGCCAAAAATCAGTGCACTGTTGATGGATGAGAAATGCTTTATGTAAGATAACATTCAGACCATCACTTTTCATTCATTTATTTTAGTCATGCTGTTGTACAGCATAAATACTATAAGAAACATTAAGGCAGGGAACAACAGAACATAAATCAGATACAGTAAGGCACGTGTATCTTCAGCGCTAACCCTGACTCTGAAACACAGGCCCTGGCATACATAACCAGATAGTGTCTCCCATCTGTGAGAGTTTGGCCAGCACACGGCTGTCGACTGCCTCTGCTTGCCACTGGTGTCTTTGCCACTAACCGTCAATGTAACCCCACCCCCA
>NC_049981.1:30965014-31036950 GCF_000003815.2 Branchiostoma floridae
ACTCTAATCCCAACTCTATCTCCAGCCCTTACAATGGCTGTGAAATACTTCTTCTTATACATGACCAGAGAGTCATGAGAGTCTCTCAAAAATTTGGCTGACACACGGTTGTCACCTGCCTCCTCCTGCAACTGTGTAACACTGGTATCTTCACCTCTATTAGCTTCACTGTAGCCCCAACTCCATCTCCAGTCTTTATCCTGGATTTAAACTACACATACACTCGACCAGCCTAATGTTCTCTGTGAAATTTTGGCCAGTACACAGTTGTCGGCAGCCTCCTTCTGCAACTGTAATACTGGTACATGTACCTTCGCCTCTAACCTTTGCTCTAGCCCTATCCCCATGTCCAGTCTTTATCCTGGTTCTAAAATAAACAAACACATGACCAGCCTGTGTTCTCACCTGAGAGAGTTTGGCCAGCACACGGCTGTCCACTGCCTCCTCTTGCGGCTGTGACACCTGCTGCGCCTGAAGCTCCTCTATCTCATCCAGCAGCTGTGCTTCTCGCACCTGGAGGGTCAGACAAGAAATTAGTTATCAACACATACAAATGTAGAATGGTTTGAAAAACTTAAGGAAGATTATCCCTTCATGTACAGAGTGGCAATTTTTATATAGATTACTGTGCAATCATATGTAAATGTATTCAATTTTCAAGTAGGAAAATACTTAGAGTGAATGGAAATGAATATGGATAATGATGCTATTTAATTAGCAATCTATGCTATCTAATTGGTTACCTGCAAATGTGAGTAATGATATTGATCCTGGATTTTTTTTTACTTTTAAAAATGCAAGTTGCTAACATTATTTTTTTGCAGTCTAGAAATCCTTTCCTGCAAACAGCAGGTATCTTGAGCCCTGTGTAAAGCATGTTATCTTAAGGATATCTCAGTTAAGCACGTCACAGCAAGTATGAGCAGAGCAGAGCAGAGAGACAGACTTACATGTACAGTCCAGAAGAGCTTAAACCAGCTGAACAGAGTCTATAGAAGGAAGAGAAAGAGGAAGATAGGAGAATATGAAAGCATACATGCAGACAGTGTAGCTAGTCATTCATCAGGAAATTACTACACTTTGAATCTAAAGCTAGTAAATGTATGTTTTCGTTTATTCAGAAAAGAATCAGCATCGCAGTTTGTAAAAACAAACTGAATATCACTGATTATGTACAAATTTTTAACATGTCGACTACAAAATATACGTATATACATCTATTAAACAAATTACAGTACATGATGTAGAAACGCCTATACAAAGTTGTACATTATACTTCACATAGAACACCGAATGTATGTACTATGTTCTGAGAGGATGCTGATGTTGACTTTTACTTTCATATTGAATATCAAATTTGATGAATACCAACTATTTGAAAAAAATATGACTGTGAAGGTTGTCATGATTTCTTGCATCATTCACTCACTCACTCACTCACTCACTCACTCACTCACTCACTCACTCACTCACTCACTCACTCACCCACTCACTTATTCACTCACTCACTCACTCACTCACTCACTCACTCACTCACTCACTCACTCACTCACTCACTCACTCACCCACTCACTTATTCACTCACTCACTCACTCACTCACTCACTCACCCACTCACTTATTCACTCACTCACTCACTCACTCACTCACTCACTCACTCACTCACTCACTCACTCACTCACTCACTCACTCACTCACTCACCATATTTTAAGAGACTAAGAGACGAGAAGAAGCCACACCATGTAGAGTGGTTTTAGAACCAACATTTTACATTAGAATTAAAAATCAACTAGTATATCTATTCATTACAGCTTTTGTACCTGTATGCCTGTACTTATCCTGATATATGTAGGGCATGAATGTACCATAAATGCTAACATCATCACTGCAAACCTACCTGTGCCTCCTCCAACTCTGTTCTGAGCTTCTCGCTCTGCTGACCAATCATCTCCAGCAGAGACAGCAGCTCGTCCCCCCCACCCTGTTCCATGCTGGTCATGAAACTCAGGAGGCTCATGGGAGACGGCATGCGGGTCGGGACCGGGGTAGACTGCATCCTGGGGTTCGAAGGTGACCCAGGGGTCGGGGAAGAGAGGGAGAAATCGGGCAGTTTGGTCAGCTCCGGGTCCTGTAGGTCCTCCGCTCGGAATATCACCCCCTCCGATAACAACGATGAGTTCAACACGCCGGAAATGTTGGCGAAATTGCCGAGTTTTGGTCTGTTCTGGAAAGGGTAGCCAGAATCCGGGTTCAGGTAAAGATTTCCGTCCGAACTGCTGGAGGGTCCATTTTTACACAGAGCAGTGGAGCTGGAGAATCCGGAATCTCCGTTTGGCAAGGATTTCACACGGATATTTGTTAGAGAAGATGACTTCTGCCTGTCCTGAGTGTGGTCGTATGAGCTCTCATCATGCAAATTGAAAGTGGTGTTAAGGGGTGTTGCTTTCAGCGCTGCCTCCAGCTTTCTCCCAAACTCGTCTGCCGAGAAAGTCAAGTCTTCGTCATGGCTTCCTGCTTTCCCATTGGTCGGCGTCCACTCTCTTTGCGACTTCACGCTAAGTTCAGAGGTCGAGCTCTGCGGGGTCATAGTCCCCATGGTGCCTTCTCGACTCAACATCCCACTGTCGCTCGTTCGCTTATCCGACACGGAACTCGGCGAATCTAGCGCATTTCCCGCTCGTACCTGATCCACAGAGCCAGTCTGTACAGTCAGTGGCTTTGCCCTGCTCTGGGCCAGTCCCTGATTAAATGTTTTCAGCAGGTCCCTCGTTAGATACGTGTCTGACGCGCCGCTCGTTTGCCCGGAGTCTACAGCGCCTCCAGGTGTAAGACTTTCCCGAATCTCTTCTGCGAGGGACTTCTGCGGACTGGGTTTACGCTGAGACGATAGCATGGAGGGATCTGCGGCTTTCCCCGTGTTCAGAACTGCCGTTTGTGCGTCAGTGGAGCCAGTCAGCTTGCTCACACCGCTCACACTACTGTACTGGGAGGACCCACTGACGGTGCTCCGACTCGACACGTCACTAGCGCTCCTCTCTTTCGCTCCCTCATGCTGACCTTGAGAACTCCTGGTGGCTTGTCGACTGTGACCTTGAGTTGGTGACCTCTGCGTCAGGCCAAGGTCATCACTGAGGCTTCTCCCTGTAAAGATAAAAGGCAGTTAGAATTAACAACAATACACCAAAGACCAAGTTAGGGCTTAGGATTATCTTGCGTGTTGCAAGCTAATGCACTCTATAAAATGTACAGATTGAACACAAAGTTATAAATATTCTAGAGCTCTTAAAATTCATGATGTTTTAATGAGCTCAGATCTTTGGGTACTACTACAGTAACAACTACTGTACTGCTACTACTACATGTACATGTGCAGACTTTCCTACCCTTAGTAGGACAAGACAGTGCACTCCTGTTCCTTGGTACTGGTGAGGACTGGTATAGGCTTGTCTGTGAGCCCCTCTGTGGAGAAGTGTCTCTGCTCCTGGACTGGGCAGATACTACTACTACTATACTACTGTACTACTACTACTGTACCGCCACTACCGCTACATGTGCAGACTTTCCTACCCTTAGTGGGACTTGACGGTGCACTCCTGTTCCTCGGTACCGGTGAAGACTGGTAGAGGTTTGTCTGTGAGGCTCTGTGTGGGGAGGTGTCCCGGCTCCTGGACTGGTGTGAGTTTGGGCTCCGTATGGGGGAGAACTCTGAGGACAGGGTGGGGGTGGACCGCAGCAGACTGGCGTCCAGTTGTTTGGCAACACTGCTGTTGGGAGACTGGAACAATAGATATCAAAACTTAGCATGAAAGTTCATCTGTGTTGGTAAATGACATTATGGATAAACTAAACTATAACTAACCAACAGCCAAAAATTTGGGGTGAGTCTGAACTTACTTGTAGTATTGCTTAGTTAAAGTTTGTTCGTCCATAATAGACATTATAACTTTACAAATTTTAACATAATGGCATGCCCGTATATAGCCAGGGGGTTTGATGAATCCTATCTTGACAGAGACAGTCACCGTTTTTTTTTACTTTGAAATCCTCTCAAAAATGTTGGAAATGCCATTTCAGAGGGTTGAATTTTCAAAATTTCCAGGGCTGCACCCCTGAACCCTCTTATAAAGCTCACGCCTGCAGCGCTCGTCTCGCGTCTTCAGCACTCACTACAATAGTCAAAAAAATTTCCAAACAAAAATGCTGACTATGGGCATGTACATGACTTGTATGGCCCTTTTTCATGACCACAGAAGTACTAGATAAGAATTCAAGCTCTAACACGACATGCATAACATTCTTGACTTGAAATTTCAAACAGTTACCAAGCAAAATACTAGTCTGCAACATTTCTGTTCTCTTTGACTAGAGTAACTAACAGTACATTGTTTACCCAGTTGCACATGTACAGGCTTGCTGGACATACAAGCTGACAGCTGTTACAATCAAGGATGGCACAATCAGTACATAATTTTGTACTATACAATGTAGCTTACGTTAAGTTGAAAACTACATGTTTACAGATCAACTATTAGATAAAAATAAATACCTGATTGAAGCTCTGTAGGGCCTCCTGTTTGAAACTCTCCAGTGACTTCAGCTGTTCCCGCAGGAGCTGTGGAGGGATAAATAAAACAACTTAATAAAGTCACAGACCTTTGCTAATGTAACAAATGTGTAAGACTATGGAACACACAGATTAAAGTTTCTATCTAACCTAGCAACAGCTGTCAACAGTGATGAACCTCCTTGGATACACTGTAAATTAAAAATTTATTAGTGACACTGTATAAAGAAAGTCTGCTTCTGTAAACAATATTTACTTTATGTTAATAGCACATACAGTTCAAGTTCCCTGGAACAATATACTTTGTTACAAAGTCTGCCTATAAATGGAGTGGTTCTTGTTTGTTAGGGAAATCCTCCTCTAGAAATCCTTTTATAATCGAATTAATACAACCTCATTGATTGTACAATGTTGCTCTAATTGAGCCTCAACACTCAGACATTCATTTCTTTAGTTGAACCTGATAAGTCTATCTGAAAACCAATTTCCCTACTCTACTTTTTAAGGGCCCTTCAAGCCTTTCATGGCTGTAGCCCTAAGTGGCTACTTATAAACACACAGGGCACTCCTGTTGACCTTTTTCTGAATGTGACCTATGACATGGAACTTAACCTTGTGACCTGGAACCACTTCTTGTGACCTCTTCCCTAAGATCTTTCAATTCACCCCTTCAAGCACCACCATGTGCACTCAGTAGAGTCTATTTTGTAGATTACTACTTTGTTCTGAGTAAATACGCTTCACAAGCGTCTACCCAGACCCCTTGACCTACAGTTCTACGTGTGTACTTAATCTGTATCCGTAGACCCGCCCTTCGTAGCACGTTACAGCTCCCGTAGCTCCTGTTTCTGTCGCCTAGATAACTGCCCTTCAGCTATGACACACCAGTTTCTGTGTGTATATCTTTATCTGGGCAGCCAGTATAGGTTACACACCAGCGTTGCAGGTCAACAGTGTCCTTGTCATATTGCATCTCCACTCAAGAAGCACTCATCACACATTAGTTTCAGCATGCCAAGGCTTCTAACCTGTATCTACAAGTCAAGATGACCTTGTACCGACCTTGATGGAAGCCTGTTGTTTGGCCTGCTGTTCCAGAAGTACTTGGATGGGACGGCCTCCTTCTGCAGAACAGCAACAAACGCAAGGCTCTTACTAATATGTTATACAATAATTTCATCTTCAATCTGGTTCATTATGGCACCATAACACCATACAGGCACAACTACTAAGCTATCATTTGAAGCTATCATATTGGGATCAAATTCAAGTTAGCAAAAGGGCTTGGTAGCAGGGAAAAGAAGAAATTTTATCCATAAGCTGACACATTTAGTTTAAACTGAATGTAGATGCTCGTTTGAGATCTACCAGGTTGATAAAGGGACAGAGTGTGTCTCGAAAGCTTCCCAAGCTATGAACTTCAGTTCTGTGTATATGTTGTATAAATTTCTGTCAAAAGTTTGTTCTGTTGTTGTCTTAAAACTCTGAGAATGCAGGACAGAAAAACCCTTACCTCCTGGCCTCTTGGGTGGACTGGCAGCCTTCTGTACACCAGTGGGATGACTCTACAAGAGAAAAACACAAATTCCTGGTTAGACGTCTTGTTCCATTGTGACACAAAATTCCACACACATTTAAAAGAAAATTGTACCAGTAAATATTATCCTATGCTATCAAGGAGAGAGAGGGAGAGGGGGTTGGGAGAGGGTGGGTAGGAGGGGGAAAGAGAGGTGAGAGAAGGGAGGAGGAGGAGAAAGAGAGGACAGAGGGATGGAGGGAGGGGGTAAGGAGGCAGGGAGACATAGAGAGAGAGACCTTTGTCATTAAATGCTGATAGAAGCTTTTCCTTTCTTGATAAGTATCCTACACATCAGTGTTCACCCGAACACGTACATGTGCTGTGACTCACATATGGAATGTATCAACTCAGACAAGTAATAACTGTTCTGTATATGTTGCCAACGCCCCTCCACCCACGCAGCAAAATTTATGAGGGGAAAACGGGAAAGTCTTATGGTATACTCCCAAGTTCTCATAAGGTTGCAGAACTACATAAAAGTTGCAAAGTATATTAATATTCTGTTAGTTGCTAAAAAATGATAAAATCCTTTATATAATCTCACTATATTTGGTCTTAACTTTAAAGAACTCTGGCCAAGTTTAAGACCTGTGCCTGGCACGGCCCCAAAATCTGTTCATGTCCCTGACTCACTCTAAAAAAGAGAGCAAGCAAAACTATAAGTACCTCAATTCAATCTAACATTCAAAAAGAGAGCAAGCAAAACTAAAAGTACCTCAATTCAATCTAACACTCAAAAAGAGAGCAAGCAAAACTATAAGAACCTCAGTTCAATCTAACACTCAAAAGCTATTAACAGCACATATTGCTCAACTTACCACTAAAATTCTCCTGCTGATTTTATCGACAAAATTTACATCATCCTACCCTAAAGGCTGCAACCCTTTTCAGTAGTGTCCAAGATGGATGAGCAACAGTGGTTGGCATTCAAACCTGCGACTTCTCTCTGCTTCATCCCTTTAAGTTTGACCTATCCAGCCAAAATCCAGCCAAAGGACTACAACCCTTTCCAGCAATATCCACGTAAGGTGAGTAATACTGGCTGGGAATCAAACCTGAAACCTCTTGGTCTTGAAGTGGGTCTAACAATCACCAAACTGGTTCATCTCTTTACGACAAACCTACCAAGCAAAAATCCAGCCTACGAATGCAGCCTTTACCAGCAGTAGTATCCAAGTAAGGTGAATAAAATTGGCTGGGAATCAAACCCCAAACCTCTTGGTCTTGAAGCAGGTCTAACAATAAAAAAAATGGTTCATCTCTTCAATGTCGCAATTTGAATATTGTCTTCAAATCCATCCTAGACAGCAAAATCCAGCCTAAGGAATGCAGCCTTTTCCAGTAGTAGTATCCAAGTAAGGTGAGTAACACTGGTTGGGAATCAAACCTGAAACTTCTTGGTCCTGAAGCAGGTCTAACAATCACCAAACTGGTTCATCTCTTTAAGTCCATCTCACCGAGCAAAATTCCAACCAAAGGACTGCAACCCTTTCCAGCAGTATCCAAGTACGGTGACCTCTTAGTCCCGAAGCAGTCCAAACAACCAGTTGAGCACCCCAGGTTCAACCCTTTCCCCCACGCACCCAGCAAACTTCTACGCTGCAGTTTTACAAGACCAGAAACAGAACAAACAACCCAGCATCCAACGAACCTGGTTCACTCCTTTAAGTCCATCCTATACCCAGCAAAAATCCAGCCAAAGGACTGCAACTCTTTTCAGCAGTATCCAAGTAAGGTGACCAACACTGGCTGGGAATCAAACCCTTGACCTCCTTGTCCTGAAGTAGGCTCAACAACTTGGGTTCAACCCTCTCCCCCATGCACCAAGCAAACTTCTACGCTGTAGTTTTACGAGCCCAGGCAGATGGGAAAGACACCCGGCCCTCTGGCATTTACACGGGTTGAACAACAAGCCTCACCCTCCGCTCCACAGCAGGGTCTGATTAGACGTGTTCAAGGAGACGCAACAAACTTGAGGGGAACATCACTAGGGCCTAGGGAAAGAAATGTTGTGTTTCCTGTTCCAGTCCTGAAAAAAATTATGGTCTGACTCTGTAGGCAGGGATAAAATTTTTTTTCTTGTGATTTTTTTTAGGCTGACCAAAACTCTAGTGATACATTTTACAATACAGTTGAAGTTGAACAAAGTAAACTGAAATGCATGAGGATCTTTAAATGTCAAACTTTGATTTTGATCTAATAGATACATTTATGCTTTATAAGATAGGACAAGGTGTTTTTGCTTCAATATCAACCATCCTAAATAAAAATTCTAACGGGAAGCTATGTGACTTCACTGTTCATCCCCCAAAAAGTCTCGGGTCGGCAGGTTTTTCTGGGGTAGGTAGGGAAACAGGAAACACATCATTTTTTTCCCTAGGCCTGGGTGGATCGTATCAGCAGATCCTTCAGGCAGTACAGCTGTTGTGGACCATGTTGATATCGAACCAAGGTTTACCAAATCTTATCATAATAAGCACTGCTTAGCAACAAGTCAAGAAAATAGGAGTAAGATCTAGATCGTGGAGTTAGTAAGAATTTTGAAACTTATGAAAATCTATGACTCTTTCTAAAGTCAGGGAACATATAGAGTGCATTTTGCCTGGAGCATGCTTGAAACATTACACCTGACAATGTGCAGTCACTGTAGGTGTTGGTTCTGAGCCAGGTCTTGGGCAACTTTAAGGAAGATTTACGTCAAGATAATAGGGGGCAAGATGCATAAGGTGGGTGGAAAATACACTACCAAAAATGCCTTTTCTTTCTTTCTTTTTTTTTCTTGTACAGAGACATTTTTGTCTTCATATAAGATTTTTTTCCTGACTATAAGAAAACAGATTTGTCCACGAATTAAGCAATTTTTTACTTACTGAATTTTCTTGAAGCAAGACTATATTTCTTACAGGTATCTCATAAAGTTTAACTAGAATGTTAGTCTTACAGTAAGATTTTTTTATAAATGTTCTTGTGCCTATATTCTTTTACTAATATATTGTCATTTGAAGCCTAGTGTTCAACAATCCTTTTCTCACATGAAGATCAGAAAGTCTTTTTGCCTAGAAACATTTTCTTACTTTGAAAATTGGTGCTCTTACAGCAAGTCTGTCTTTCTTACTTCAAGAGCACAATTCTTGATGCCTAGAATTATTTTGAAATTCTTACTTTCAAGATTGGTGTTCTCACATCAAGAATTGAAATTCTTACTTTGGAAATTGGTGTTCTTGCACCAAGAATACATTTCTTACCTCAAGAGCGCACTTCTTATTGCCTAGAAATATTTTCTTACTTCCAAGATTGATTTTCTCACACAAAAGAATAAATTTCTCATATCAAGAGTAAAATTCTTTATTGCCTAGATACATTTCTTATTTCCAAGACTGCTATTCTTACAACAAGAATACCTTTCTCACTACAAGTGAACAATTCTAATTGCCTAGAAATATTTTCTTATTTTCCAGATTGGCATTCTTAAAACCAAGATTAAATTTCTTATAACAAGAATAACTTTCTTACATCAAGACAACAATTTAGTCCCTAGAAATATTTTCTTACTTTCAAGATTTGTGTTCTTATACCAAGATTAAATTTCTTATATTAAAAATAAATTTCTTACATCAAGACAACAATTCTTATTGGCTAGTAATATATTCTTACTTTCAAGATTGGTGTTCTTATACCAAGACTAAATTTCTTACTGCAAGAGTAACTTTCTTACAGCAAGAGCACAATTCTTATTCCCAGAAATATTTTCTTACTATCAAGATTCTTGTTCTTATACCAAGATTAAATTTCTTATATCAAGAATAGCTTTCTTACATCAAGAGCACATTTCATTATTGCTAGAAATATTTTCTTAATTGTTCTTACAACAAGAGTAACTTTCTTAAATCAAAAGCACACTTCTTATTGCCTAAAGATATTCTCTTACATCTGAGATTAATATACTCTTACACCAAGACCAAATTTCGTACACCTAGTGACCTAGGGTACTACTTTGCTGTGCTAATATTGAAGTTTTTGTATTAGCAACATCTTCAATCGATCTTGCTATCTTTAAGTTCAAGACTGAATTTCTTACACCTACAAACATAGAAACCATTTCTTAAAGTAAGATTGAGGTTCTTGTATCACGGACTGGTCAATGTTGCTGTTTATATAGTTGTAAATATATTTCCAATCATACTCATTTCCATCAATAAGTTTCATACCAGATTTTGGGGCATTTTTTCCTATGAACCATTATTTCAAAGATTGCAACCAACAGATTTAGATTATATATGATGCTTGCTTATAAAAATCCATTTTCCTGATACTGAGCATACTAATAACTTAATCATTGTCCTTCTAAAACAGCACCATCATATTACTGCTGTAATGTTGTTGGTGATGGTATCATAATCATAATACATGTCACTTGTTCTTGTTGAAAGCTTTTCCAAAGTTGAGATGGGGGCATCCTCTTTGATCCAACTGGATTCCACGCCTAGAACACAGACACAGTTCATGAACAAACAATTCCCCGATGAATGCCCCCCTCCCCCATAAGGATTTTGGACATCAAGTGATCAACATCTCTATACTTTTCCTTCCTTAAAAATATCATACTTACGTCTTAGTGTTTTGGAGGAATTCATGCAAGTGTTCACTTCTACATTCTGCAATTACTGGTTGCCGTATCATGCATATGTAACCAAAGAAATGTGAAATTAAAATACTTTGAAAACCAAGATGGCTGACGTACCTGAATAGATAATGTTCCTTAGCTTGACTTCGGCTTTGGTTGCACTTTGGAGCTTAGAAATGCAAGGCCACATTGTAAACAGGGCCCCAGGTGATGCAGGAAAGTGTCCTAAAGAAATCTACCATATCTGTGCCCTGTATTTGTAAGATCTGAATGTACATCAGACAAATAAACCTGGAGACGCAGTTTGCATGCAAGCTGCAACTGTCTAGAATTTGAAATTTGCAGCAAAGGATGATGGGAGTAATTTCCCATGATCCTTAGCAAAATTGTTGTCTTATTACCAGAAAAATATAGAATTAATTTCTTAAACTCTGATGTGATATTGAGAAAATAGACAAAAAATATGCTGGTTCCAACTAATTGTTCTTTACATCTTGATAGACACATGGATTATGATAAACAGTGTCTGCCAAGAAGGTCAATGGAAAAGTTTCTATATGTGCTAGTTTTTATTAGATATTTTGAATAAAAACAACAATCAAGAACATTCAAGAGTCTTATATTAGTCAAAACTTGTTCTGTAATTTCCTGTTTTGTTATTAGTATTCAGTCAAGTAAGTCAAGGACCATACTCTTGTACCTGAGTTCTTATTAAATTACCTAGAATTAGGATAGATTATGCAAATCCTCCAGATTTCTAGAACACTCTTGTCGGTGAACGCTAACATGGCTAATGTTATATGAGAAATACTTTCTTCACTTACGAAAAAAAATGCGTTTATCAAAGTTTCTGGATACAAAAGACAAGAACATTCAAGATTATTATTCCAGTAATTCCTTGCACTTTATCTTGTACTTAAATTATCTTGAATGTTCTTGTTTTTCTGAGCAGTCTACCTGAGGAAATGTAAGAATAAAATTCTTGTTTTTTCTTGAACAATCCCCAAAAAGCAAGAATAGAGTTTCTCGATGTTTCTTGATATGTAAAACAAGAACATTCAAGACTTTTGTTCCAGTAACTCCTTGCTTTTATATCTTGATGTTCTTGTTTTTTTCTTACTATAAGAAAATCAAGAGGGGGTAGAGAAAAATTCTTGTACTTTCTTAAATATGGCAAGAATTTCAGTCTTCATACAAGAATACCAAGAATATTTGACTTACATTTCTTGAAAATTCTAAGGGGAAAAAGTCTTTTTGAGAAATTATTTCTTAGCTTAAGAAAAGTAAGGACATTTCTCTTGTTATAAGAATTTACAAGAAAATGGTCTTCGAATGATCTCTTTCTTTTTTTCTTATTCATTCTTATTTCTTCTTGAAATTTCTTCATGCAAGCACATGTGTCCACGAATTAAGTAAACTGTTACTAACCAAGACAAAACAAGACAAATATTTTTCGTAGTGTATGTGGAGTCAGTCACAATTCTAAAATTTCAAACATAACTCATGAGGACACAGTACTTTATGCTTCTTTGAAATCTATTTCAATTCAAAAAGTATAACTGACAAGCATAATATCAACTAAGAGTGATACAGTAATTGCAATTTAAAACTGTATTTAAAGTGCATTTTCAATCCTTTCTACAACAGTACAAGAGAATATTCTAGTTAAGCTATCTAAGTTAACTACTGTAACTGTTAATTCTAGTGAGGCTGAAACAGAGTAACAGATGTCATTCAAAATGTCCGGAAGTCAATCTCATTTTTTTTATGCAGTTATAGAGATTGAATTTGAATATTGTTAACCTGGATGTCTAACCTTCATAAGCATGTCAATATTGTTTACAAACATCTGTGGTAAAAGCCTGACCTTCCTCTGCGGCTGTGCGGTCGGGAGAAGTTTGGGGGCGTCGGCTAACAGGATCCTGGCTATATTAGTGCGAAGCATCATGTGAATATTGTTTAGAGATATCGGTGTGGTAAAATACCTACCTTCCTCTGAGGCTGTGCAGTCGGCAGAAGTTTGGGGGCGTCGGCTAACAGGATCCTCCCTGCCTGCGCCAGCACTGACGGGTCCTCCTGCAGCAGGGAGATCTGGGGAGGAACAGAGCAATAACAAAAATGAATGAATGAATGAAGACCTTTATTGTACATACATACCCACTGGGTTCAGTACAGGTCACAATAAATGATACAACATGATATAATGATACAATGAATCTACACTACTCAAGAATCGTATTCTACTGCGTACATTCGGCTTCTTCTCGTTTCTTTGTGATATTGAAAATGTAAGAACAGATATGCTTTATAAGTAAAGGTTTGTCTAGATTCATAAGGAATATAAATTTGTCTATATTACGTAGTTGTATGAAGTGGGGGAACATGGGTTCTATTAGTCTGTATAGTTCAGCTCTCTCTTTCTTGTACAAACTACATTCTACTACAAAATGATGTTCGTCAATGACAATTCATCTGTGTGAGCTCTACATGTAGCTACAAATGTAAGGGGCATAACCACACAGTGAACATGTTAAACTAGTGTGGTGTTTATGTGACAAGTGTGTTTATTTTGAACAGTTCTACACTGTTGACAGGTAGCCTGAGGGTTCAAGCAGCTCACATTCTTGTCAATGTACATGAGTTACGTGACTCACTGGGTTTAAAGTTATTTGTAACTACGTCTAGAATAGCTCTAAAGTACATGTATAACACCCAATGCAACCACTTTTTGGTGGTCACCTGTTGTTGAACATTCTAATAACTTAGCAACATCAGAATTCCATATCACATGATTCGGAGTGACTAAAATAATACAAAGGTGAGTCAACAATGTAAGGTGAGAGAGAGTCAATATTGATATAAAGTCGGCAGCCAGAAAACGTTGTAACAAACTTTGGTAAACAAGTCGTGTGTACAATACAGTGATATGTTGGCATGTATTACAGGTACTTTACCTCTTATGATCACTCAATAGTTGAGCTCGTAGACTAGCAATTTTTCTGAAAAATTTGAAAAACTCAACTCAAAACCACCGTGAACACTCCATTTTCCTGCTGCCGCAAAATAAATCTCCACAATAAGTGTGCTATGTCCCTTTATCTATAAAGTTTAAGATACTATAATTGCTACATTCAAAATAACTTAAAGGCTGATAAACAAAATCAAATCATTCTTCAAATAATGTCAGTAAGTGTACAATGCCCGCGTAGATGATACAAGGTATGACATGGATTCATACATTATGAAATATGAACCACAAAAATGTAGGCTAGGAATTAATAAATATGTTTTTTGTATCTTACACTTTTCTACTCCGCAGCTGCTTACAAATCCCAAATTAATCAAGATGAATTATTATCCAAACAGCTTACAACATTCGTGACTTTAACAGACCTAAGACCAAAGCTTACGTATGGCTTACTGCTAACAATACACCTCCAGTCCCAAACTATATCATAGGTGAGTTATTTCCTCGTCCACCTGGTGCAGGTAATGGTAGGTAAGGAATGTTAAACGCCTGATGTTCTACATACCTGGTTCTCTGAGGAAACTCTGACACCTGTGAAATGCTTCACCACCTGTCCGATCAGATTGAAAGAGTAGATACCACTTCCCAATGTCTCCATATTCAAATATTTCTATACTAACAGCTATCTAGAACATTTCTAGAACTTCTGCTCCTTTTCAGAAGAAAAGTCAGAGTCCCTTTGACTAAGATTACTCCAGGAGCAGCGACTTTCTCTGAGGAATGAGTCCTCACTACAGATTTTCTACAGAAATTGTCATATCTACTGTTACAGTAGTATTGTAGCAAAAAGGAAGAATCTTGAGATAAAACTTTCTGGTAAGCACAACTGAACTGACAGATTCTTCATGAATCTGTGTTTATAGCAGACAACTCAGTTCATGGTCAAACCAGTTTTTCCTGTCAATACTGTATCAGGTTGTCTTTGTCTGATGCAAGTGTCAAAGCTCACCAGAACTGAACTGAACATCTCACCTGTGAATCTCACTGAGTAAGAGAGTTAGGAAATCATATCAGACTTCAGTCACTTTCAAATGCCTTGTACAAAGATCAGGACAACAGGAAAAAATTTTTCATACAAATGCAAACTACATGTACATGTACAAAAACTTTTAAAACACAGACTTACAATGTAATACAATAACATGATATATGTACTTAACAGAAAAAAACATCTTTGATCACTCTGTGATTAAATCTTATATCAACTTTACAAGCTGTTGTTTAAGAGTTTTGGATTAAATGTTCATCTAAAAACTGTCAGCCAAAAATTTTCAGAAAAGGATGCAGGTGGGATTAAAGCAGATAATTGGGTAGGATTAGAATAAATCCCATGAGAACACATTATCCACTTAATCTCCAAGCTATAGGATCTAGCTCTGTTTCAATGTTGTATGCATGTTTTTGCAGCATTCACTGCTTTTATTTTACCAGTGCAAAAAAGGTGCACTTACAGATAGTTGAGTTGTCTGTTGGAAAGTCTGGGTGGAGTCTTGTTTAGAATTAATTTGAATAACAAAAGCCTAATCATCTATCTTTGATTGTCATTAATTGTTTAACTGTTCTCATTTTCTTAAGTAAAGTGTCAGAATGGCAAGCATAACATATTCGTTCATTTTCTAAAAAGGACCCAAAATCATGTCTCTGTTTCTTCATTTTGTGAAAGTTGAAAATATATTTAGAATCGGATGATAGTGACTTGTTTACTGGAGGTGTGTAATAATTGTGATCATTTAATGTCACACAGGCATTAATTCCACCTGGACTGTACCCTGCAATTAGTATATATAGGGAAAAGGGCTTCAGTCTGCAGAAAGTTAACAACTTGGCAAATTGGCAAAAGATGAAAGGGCACCGATTCTATGTTATAAATCACAAAATTGCACAAACAAAAACTGAATAAAAGTTTTCAACTCAAGTCCTTTCACAAAAAAACTATATCCACCTGTACAAAAGAAGCATTTCACAATTTGGAACACAAGCCAATAACAACATGTGCACAGATGTTAGCTATAAGTTTAAGTATAAAATCATGTTTATGTGAGATTTCCTTTCTTTTGACCTGTATATAAAATGTACCCAGGATCACAACTAAAATTCCAACTAAACAAAGAAAAGAAAGAGGGATTAAACTGGTGTTTGTTTTGAAATAAATCAACAAACACCAAAGACAAAAGTATTTAGAAAACATCAAACATTATTTCGCAGGCTTTTCAACTCCACTTAGCTGTCATGTAGTTTGGTGTAATGAAAAAAGAAAGGTTAAGAAATCAAATTCGGCATAAGAAAGTCACATCGCACCTTTCTGTGGCCACAACTCTTTCAACACTTAAGGACTGTTTAGTTGATCTATTACATAACAAAAGACCTTGGGATGTTTTTCAAGTGCAAAGCCGGACTATACATGCTGGTTTTCCCTGCCCGATTGTGCAGGTAGCACACTCGATACCCGACTCAACCCTGCCTTTTCGCAGTAAACACAAAAACACAACTTGATCTTGCACCTTTTATGAGAGCAGCCAGCGGCCACCTTTGAAGCGTAAACAACATGTGCACGTTAACTCGTAATCACACAAAACACTACAGAGCATCCACAAGATACTTTAAGCTACATAAAATTTATGAAAAGTTTGACATGAAAATTGTCCCAAAGTTTGTTTAACGAAACCATCGAAGCAGGACGGTTAGAAAACAAATTATGTTACGCGAAGGGAGGAGAGGCATGGTTTTTGTGAGGCCGCAACAAAAGAAGGAATTTGTTGAGACAACATAGCGGGGGTTTGAAGTAACAACCGGCGTTCGTCCTGGCTTAATCTGGCTTCAGCTGATCAACAGATTAAAGATTAAGCCAGATTTTGAGGGGTTAAAACATTTCATTATAAAAATGTACCAATGTCTACAAATGTCAAAACTGCCCAACATGGGCATTCAGGGGACCTATAAAATATGGTCTATGCGGACATGTGGTTATTACACACAGGTTTCTTAATGCTTGTGATGGGGAAAAATATATGTAAATAGACCAAAAAGTGGTCACGTTGGCCAGCTAGAGGTGGTTGGTCAACTTAACAGGTGTACTCATGAATTATGAACATGTAGAACATGTCTTGAACAAGAGGATGGTAATAATTGAATAGTATAGCATGAAACTATCATAATTACATACTAGTACTGTAAGGTAGAAACAGATTGATAAATCATTAACTGACTAACCATATCTATATTTACTATAATTTGGCTTTTCTTGAGGCTATAAACTGTATGCAGTAGGCTTAGTTTAAGATAACGTACCGAATTAGATTCTCTATGCTAATTATTTTGTGGAGTATGATGCAAAATCTGACAATTCGCTTCATAATCCAAACTATCAACTTACACGAATGTGGTAGAGATTTGTGCACATTTAAGGAAGTACAGTATATAGCAATAACTACCCAGGAAGACTTTCTCTACCGCTCCACAATTAGACAATCGGACGCAATCTAAACCATATTCTACTACATACAATTCTTTACCTTGGCGCACACTGACCGTATGAATGACTGAGTAAGAAAATGGCCCTTTCCCGCCAAGCAAACTTCCCAACATGAGACAATGACCGATTTGCTTGACTTGTAATCCCCACACACTAGCGCCTTTCTAGAACAAACAACCTCCGACGCTCTTAACACCAGGCATACCTGGAGCACGTAGGAATGTCTTCAGCCTGACCTCCTTGAGAGAGCTGGCATAAGTTCCTCCTCATCCATGGAAAACCGTTACTCCAAGCTGACACCACGATATCTACAAACTGACCTGGGTCACGGACCTACGGGGGCTGTCGCAGAAGTTAATTGTCCCTCGGTAAACAAAGTTACCTCGGGTAACGCATAAGAATTACTGCAAGGTAACTCAAACCTTGCTGAAGTATTCCACATTTTACAAAGATTATATACACAACAGGTGTTTTCATCTATCTTTTGTTATGACATTTCAAAGTAATTTTTCTACTTCCCAAACTTTGACGTCATGTAACGATCCCCTTCTGAATGCCCCCCACAAAAACATTGGCAGAAACTTTAACCTAAACCCAGAAAAGTGACTCCACCTGTTCTATGTACAACTCCATTGACATGCAAATGAGCCTTAGACAAACTCAATTCTTCCTTTAACCTCAATTAGTTCAGTTCAGTTCAATTAGGTTGGGCATAATTAAAGCACTGGGAAGGGACATGTACACCTGTACTTTGAGCAATTTTGTCAAACAACTGAATATGATAAAAACATAAATGTTCATTGACTTTAAGGGAAGAAGGAGCAGTTTTCTTTATTTCCAAGTACAACTACAAGGAGGACTATATTTAGCAAACCACAGACTATAACTTAATTTACAAAGTGGTGAATGAAAAACACAATTCGTAGTTACAACTTTTAGATCATGGAATTTGCCTCCAACATTCGCAATTTTGTAAAGTTCTCTTCTTGAATAAAAAGACCACACCAATTCAATTTGTTGGTTACCAGATTTAAAAAAAATTGTTTAGCTGGAAAAACATAATGAAAGGAAAGCCAGAGTACCAGGTTTATGGCTTGGTGCACTCAGTTTTATGGAGCAAATACTGCCATATTCAAGTTTTCCTCCCTGCGTTATATATTGTACATCAATTGGCATAAAACATGACATAAAACATTTATATGTGATGTAAAAAGTAAAAAACCTTTAACAGCAGCTGCTGAAACCATGCCTATATAGCCGTTTCCTTCCTTCCTTTCTGAGTGGCCACTGAGCTCTAAAAGCCTTAACTCCAGTCTGCACATGGAGAACACTTCCTGGCAAATATTGACATCATGTCAACAGCTCAAGACGCTAATTATGATCAAGGGTCAGATGATTACAGAAACTGGCAGGTGTTGATTGTTTTTCTACATCAATGCACAACACTCAGGTGGGATGCTTTTTAATTTGGAAAAAAAAGAAAATAGATAAAAGAGAAGACAAATTTCTAAAGGATAAGTGAAAACATTATCTTCTTGGGGAAGTCAATGATATGATAATTAACTGTTACAGTTTGATCACAAAGCTATTTCAAGTTTAATGCAGATCTCAACGAAGCAAGTGTGGCCCAGCCTCTGTATCTATAATAGCTGGTATAACTACCTTTCAGCATAACACACCAGCTTCTGTACCTGTATCTATATACATGTAGCTCGTAACGTATAACCGCTCTTCAGTGTAACACACCAGCTTCTGTACCTGTATCTACATACATGTAGCTCGTAACGTATAACCGCTCTTCAGTGTAACACACCAGCTTCTGTATGTGTATCTATAGTATATAGCTTGTATCGATAACCGCTCTTCAATGTAACACACCAGCTTCTGTATCTGTAAAGCCTGTATAATCACTCTTCAGTATAACCAAGGACGTTATGTAGAGATGCTATATGACATCCTTGGTATAAAACACCAGCTTCACAGACACACGACGTGGCAGCAGCTGGACCTTTCACAACTAGCCTTTGCACATCTACCGGTAGCTGCAGTTTGAGGCTATCCAGCAAGGATGCCCCTCCTGTCGTTGGCAGCAATCTACAAATGTTCAACTCTACGAGACATGCTAGCCTGGATACCATCCAATTTTTTACTGGGGCTCCTTACACTTGCTACCCTAAAAACCTTTTTTGGGGTAGCGTCTGTGTAAGGAGCCCCGGTAAAAAATTAGATGGTATCCAGGCTAGAGACATGCAGTTCTAAGAAAAAAATAATTCGAGTCTGTTTCCCTACCGCATCCCCGATTATCTCTACCTTTGTGCCCTTTATCAATCGATAGGAAGTTGGCTCAGTACAAACCGGGGTAGAATTCCTCTCCTATCACATTATCTCTCATCACAAAGGGATATCATCCCCGCGAAAGGACACCTGCGCTTGTTTTTACTCCCCTCTTTCAGGTCGCGGCGGCAGAAACCGTTCTGCTGAAAGGGAAAAGATTTTGTATACACAGCATACAATAGGCAAGCCTGTGGGCTCCCCTCTCGGCTATATCCCGTTGACTGACTGCGCTCACAGCTGTTTTGATACAGCATAACGGATGTAGGTTACACTAATGCATGGCTGTTAGGTTTAAGGATGTTTACTATGCGGTAATGGATTAATGGTAGCGGGATAGTTTTATTTTTGCATCAGCGAATGTAATGTAAAATATGTAAGATGAAAGGGTATCGTTATTATCTTGATTGCACCATGTGGCAATCTTTAAGATGATAAATTTCATACCAGGAACTAACAACATGTTATGGACACAGAGAACTGAGAAACCCAAACAACAAGAATATGTATATACAGGATACTATTAGCAGCCTTGCGATGATGTCCAAGATTACATTTTTGTGTACTTGTAATTTTCCAACAAAACCATGATGACACAGAGATTCAAGTTTTACTTCCAGACCACTATTATTATCCTGTCCACACTCTAAAACCTCATTAAACCCAAAGAATTACATTAGTGACAAAATGAAAGAGGCTGATGGTAAATAAGAGTAGATGGCCTTGTTCCTAGTTCATATGGAATACCTGGCTATCCACCTGTTGTGGGGACAGGTGTAACTTACCTGCCATTGGGCCTAGGAAAAATAATGCTGCGTTTCCTGCTACCCGACCGACCCAAGTAAAAACCTGTTGACTCTAGCCTTTTTTGGGGGGTAACCACAGGCAAGGGACATAAAATTTGATCACGAAACAAATGTTTGATCATGAAAATAGAAATCCAGGAAAAAAAGAAAAAAAGAAAGAGAATCCCATCATACGTCCCAAATTTTTTAAAGACCATAATAAAAAACACAACATTAATTTTCCTAGGTCTTTTCTAGGGATAGAACTCCTCATATATTATTCACAACTGGTATTTACAACTAACAATGCCTTGTGTAAAATAAAGATGAGCAATGGAAAATTAATGGATTAAAATTCTTCCACTAGAGAGGAAGAGAAAAAAGGACGAGTATTTCTGCCAGATTCCTAATTGTATACATGAGCATGCAGTGCTGGGAACTGACCAGTTTCAGGCACTATGCAATTAAGCATTATAGTACTTTTTTACAATTTGGAAACTGCAAAGGTTTTTTTAATACATGTATGCTTAAGGATCGACTGTTACATCTAGTATGACATGGATTAGATACATGTAGCTTATTTTCTAAAACAATCTATGAGGGACTACAACTTCATGTGAATTGACCTAAATTTCGGGGGGGGGGGAGTGGCTTAATTTTGTGGTAGTAGGGGAAACTAAGGAGGTGTTTGTCGGGTTTTAAGTCTGTGGTTGAAAAAAAACATAGTAACACAATGCAAGAGAGAGTATATGTTCCTGGTGTGAAGAATTTATATTGAAGACTTACAGAAAACCACTGCAAACATGTAAAAACATACAGTACCATACATACAAAATGTATCCTAGTAATTGATTCATAGCTAGCATAAACCAGTTCTCCAACTAGATCTCTTTTGCAGATGAATTTACAGCTAGGATATGAAAACTCCCTCTTACAAGGTCTCTCCAGTGTCACTGACGAAAGACACTGGATGGTTGTCTGAAAAAATTCACCCTTTCCAAATGCATATCCAGTTGCTTTTTGGCGTATTGTTGTAGCATGTATATTCAGCCAATGTGCATATGCAACAGGTTTCCAGCTAACAGCTATGAACATACAAATGTATGGGCATGACACTGGTGACTGGAGGCAATGCAATAACCAAAGTAGTATCGACAGCTGTGGCGGTGTGCAATGAAAAAGAAACGATTATGACAACTGAAGAAAAAACAACAAAAGATGTGATGATCCCTCCATATTGATCATTCACTGCCTTCTATAGATGGACAGATTACATGTAACACACATGATTTATATTACGTGAGAGTAATTGTGAAAGATTTTAAAAATTCATGATCTGGTTTCTGAATCATTGAACAAGTTGTAATTTGCTATTCAGCCCTCTATTCAATCCAATAATAACAGTCACTTTAAAGTTTAATTAAGGAGCATCATTTTTTAATTGTCAAGATAACATTAACAACATATGCTGTCAGCTCTATATGTAAAACTGTTAATGGACGTACTTACCCTTATGTCATTTTTGTAAGTGAAAGTTAGGAGAAAAAGAAAGTGATCAGGAAAGTGATCTTGATCCAGTTAAGCAAACTGAAGAGTTGATTTTCCACGGGTCTTGACAGAAAAAACAGATGTAGTATGTATTCACTGGTTGATTGTATCAGGGAAATTCCCCTTAGGCTAACCCTTTTCAACAACTACAATGAACAGTGGACTAAGGCTGAAGTTCCTAAGGACTGCGACCCTTTCCAATTCCTAGTAGTCAGAGTTGTACAAGTTTTCTAAAATTCACTTGTCCTATCGGGCAAGCACACAAAAAATATACCTGCCCGAACAAACTTTTAACTTGCCCAAAATTCAAATGTCATTTTTATAAATAAATCATATTCATTTTCACTTCCAGCCATGGAATTCTTATTATTGCCTCTACTATTTTTCTATGTTGACCATTGCTTCATGTCATGACTGTAAAAAGTAGAGTCCTGGAGTATATCAAAATCTCACTCAATCTAAAAATCTTAATTGTCCAATTGGGCAAGTGAGGTAGGTTTCGCACTTGCCAGATCAGCACTTTTACTTGCAATAGGGCTAGAGGACTTGTCCAACCCTGAAGTATACAATTTCTTAGTTTTTTTCTTTCCTTACCTTCCTCCTGAGCAGGGCTGTGTATATCATGAGGGCGTGGTCGTCGGCTGTTCCGTTCAGGATCTCGCTCGGACTCACGATCAGCTTGGAGACGCCAAACTTTTCCTCTGCTGCCAGGACAGCGTTGGTCAGGGTCATCACGTCTGTGCTCTGGAAATAATAATAACAATAATAATGATATCAATAATATAAATTCTGGTGTATTATTTGCAGCCAGTAGGTTGAGTAATGAGGCTGATTTACGTGCTCGAGGCACCTTCTCGAACACGGGACCCCCATTTTATGTCCCTCCCGAGAGACGAATTTGTGACTTCTTGGTACAGAAAAAATGGTTTAATCAACCTTAAGGGTTAATAATTTGCCTATTGCAGGGCTCGAAATACTGGGTGCATGTGCACCCAGGTGCACCCAAAATTGGAGCTGTGCACCCAATTATTTTTTGTGGGTGCACAGGGTGCACCTAAATATTTTCTTAGGTTTATGTATGTAAAGATATTAAAGCATACTAGTATACATCATATTCTTGACATCTAAATATTAGAAAGATAATAAAAATGCCTGTCATGGTACCTGTTTAAGAACTTGATAGCTTGTAACTAAGTTTTATTATTAAGTTATTACTTAAATTTAAGTGGTGCACCTAAAAAATTTTTGGTGCACCCAATGTTTTAAGCTGGGTGCACCAGTACACCTAATCCCAAAAATGAAATTCAAGCCCTGTATTGCCATCGAACAAGCGCTCTAGAACCCATTCTTTAATTTGCTCATTAACTGACGTCACCACCAATGGTTTGAATGTGCATGCGCAGTTATCCATACGGGTAGCAGAAGTGAACATAGAACATACTACCCAGATGGTACCCAGGCTACCTGGTGAGTGGACTTATTCAAGCCGAGCTTTGGCATCATGGATGACACTGACATTGTTAAAAGTTGAAATCTACCATCGATATAAGTGTGCAATAATTGCTTTTTTTCTAAATCAACCCATGCTTCTGACATTGTATAACCAATAGGAACGGAAGCTAGTGATTGGTTAACACAGACTGTTGTGTTAAGGCTTAAAGTACACTCATCTTGAGACAGGTGTAATTAAGCCGGCTCACCTTCCCAGGTGATGCCAGGTGAGGCATGCAGCAGTACTTCCCGATCAGCTGGGTCAGCACTGCATGTTTGCTGTAGCTGCATGGGAGACAACAGGAAAAACAACACATCGGTCAGCTGTTTTATTTCTTCCTATATGTTCCTACATTTTCACCATTACCATCATCAACTCTGGACACTAATAATTGCTAAGCTGTAACATTAAGTTTTATGTATGTTGTATTGTATATTTATGAGTATTGTAGTCTACATTGCCGTTTAGTTCCTTTGTGTAGAGTCACAGTCTGTATACACTAACTGACAGTTAGTAGTAGTAGTAGAAGTAGTAGCAGCAGTAGTAGTAGTAGTAGTAGTAGTAGTAGTAGTAGTAGTAGTTGACTAGGTAATATGTTCCGACATTTTCACCATCACAAAGAAGTGAGAACAAGTCTATTTATCTTTTATTACCTAAGTAAGGTTCTACCTGGACATTTAACTTACATCAATGCACAATTTACTTCTTCTGTAAACCTGAGCAAGGAGCTAAGGGGTCCAAACATACATCACTTCTTCCTTACATCACAAGCTCTCTGCCACAAAAAAAATCAAGACCATAGCATGTCCATGTCAAGAGATACAAAAAAGGATGTTCTGCTGCAGTACCAAGGTCACATACTATGGGGCCTAAAATCAAATCATCTTCCTAACACCTACCAATATACAAAATATTATTTTGATCAAACAAGAAGTTTGTGAGTTATGCTGACTACAGACACACAGTCACATAGACACACCCAAAATTGTATCTCCATTTACGTTGATGAAGGTTAGACATCTAGGTAATAAGATATACCAAAAACCAAAAAGCAGTTACTCAAGCAACTTGATATAATTTGGAAACGGTGTGACACTAAAGTGATCTAGAAGACCTGAATTTTCCAGATCACTTCAGTGTCACTGATGAAAACTAGTGGGTGCTAGTTGAAACGTCTGACCGTTTCCAAATCATATCCAGTTGCTTGAGTAACTACTTCTTTGCATATATCTCCATTTTGCATGGAGATAACTACCTACTTGTAAGCCATGGATCCATTGATGTTGATGGGGAGGTCTGGCAGCTGAGAGCTGCACCACTGCAGTAACAGTCTCTTCCCTACCCTCACTGTGCGCTGGAACGGGTTACAGTCTGGGAACACAAAATAGGTTTCAACTCGCACAAATACAATTGGTTAAAAAGACAGTGCAGGCATCCTTCCATCTTCACAGATGATGGAAGCGCTCTGCATGTAGTTATGGCAGTTGACAGCATCTTTTGTGGCTTTCTAGGCTGATCCTGACTTGACAATCGCAGATTGGCTACAGGTAACACAGGTTGCTATGATTATGGTCTGTACGCAATTCCTTAGAAAATGGCGAGTGATTGAGACAAAGCATACAAACATTTCTCAATTGGAACACAATTTTTGCCAGCACTTTAATGATAGTGTGATATAGACATAATAGAAATTGGGTTTCTTCAAACACAACCATCACATGCAAACATTTTAACTACAAAATTACTGTACCTTCATGCCACGTAATAGTTTTGAAATTGATAAGATATGGCAAATTTTACATTGCCAGATTTTACCAACAAATCCATAGAAAATATTGTTCATTCCATGTAATATTGTGTTGAGAAGCATCAGAATTCTACCTTTGCTGTGCACTGTATAGTGTAGAATCAAGGCCCACACCACGTCAAGTAGGGACTTGAGTTCACCACACACAACGCCTGCAGGAAGATAATGGAGAAACAGACAACATTATCTTGAAGGTCTATATCTGCATTACAGAATGTATAAAACTCATTGGAAAAGTGCAGTGACGGGTGGTTATAGTATGTTGTACATATTACATTAATGTAAGTACATTCAAGCGTGTGTATCAGTGACCATCCAAGGGATTTGAAGAAAATGATCATACTCTCTCTTCCCTTTCTTTTAAGTTTTTCTACTATTCTGATAATACTTGGCTCTAAGGGAAAACAGTCAGAGGGATGACCTGAAACTAGTACAGGTTTGACTATACCAAAGTAAGGTTGATCAGACAGAGTTTAGTTAGACATCCCAGATATCTCAAAAACATAGACTGATGCTGTCTGTCTGAGTACAGGATTGCATCTTTTAAAGACTGTCTTGCATGTTACTTTTTGATGTATCTGTAAATATCAACTCAATGCAGCACTGTACTTTGTGTACGAGCCACCATGCTGATTCTGATAAAGTCTGAAGTTTGAGGCTTACCCCTGGCAGTGACGCTGAGCTTGATGCCGTGCTGCCTGAGATGACTCAGCACTTTCTCCACATTCTCCAGGCTGGCTGTAGGGCTGCTGATCTACAATGGCACAAATAATGTACAAAACATTATTTACTTTGAACACAGTCTTCTTCGTTTACACATTCAACCTTCCTTTAATTCTTCAGTTACATTTTGACAATCATCTGTCACCTTCATCAGTACAAAATGAAACAAAATACTATCGGTGCTAAATGAACAATCCAAAAAATAACCTATTGCATTGTGACATAGTTACTTGACATTGGAATGTTCTCGAACGTGATACGCTAAGCATCCTTGCCGCTACGTCACAAAGCAGCAATGATGCGGTCCCAAACATGGCTGAGTCTAAATTTCTGGTTGTGCACTGCGCTCCCTGGGTTTAAAATCAAGTTGCTGCAAGTAGATTGTGGTTGCATTTGCAAGTGTGCAAGTGGGTATTTTGAGCACTGTTATGCTCGATGTTGTCATGGTTACCTGGCACTTTAAAGCCAAATTTTTGATGTTGTCATGGTTACCTGGCTGGTTGGGGTGAGGTTGGAGCCGGTCAGAATGTCCACCAGGCAACACAGCAGGGCGCCATTCTGCAGCTCTGTTAGGTCCTCAATCAGGTACCCGCCCTCACACAGCACGCTATTGGCCCAGCCCTGGTACACCTGCCAATCAGAGAGCAGAAAGCAATGTTACACACCAATCAGGAGAAGCCTTACATAGAAACAAACTGGAGAGCAACACTGAAATACAGTACTTTTCTCATTCCTAAGACTTAAGAGTTTACTTTTTTAAGTTTGATCATGTGCCTTCCCAACACGGCACGCTATTGGACCAGCCCTGGTACACCTGCCAATCAGGGAGCAGAAAGCAATGTTACACACCAATCAGGAGAAGCCTTAAATAGAAATAAACTGGACAGCAACACTGTAATAAAGTATGATGGTTGCCATAATACCCTTACATAGAGGATGCTGTTACCGTAGTGACAGATGGTTGCCATGGTACGCTTACCAGGAGGATGTTGTTACCATAGTGACAGATGGTTGCCATTGTATCCTTACCTGGAGGATGGAGCTGAAGGATGATGTTGCCATGGTAACTGCTGCTCACTATATCACCTTGGCAACATCTTGGTCTCTGCAGCTGCTGAGGATCACCTGTAGGAGCGACACGAAAAGGTGAGATCATAAGATGGCATCAAAAATGTCTTTGAGAGCACTTCAAAAACCACTAACTTCCAAATTTGTGTGACACTTCGAGAAGGTTTAGCTGTGACTTCCAAATTCCTATGTATTAAACTTACACACACAATTCTAAGAACTGATATGTGACCTTGATATAGGTAGCGAGGTGATCTTGTGGTCGGTGACTTAGTAAGAATCTAATCCCAATAGAATTGGTTCAAATCCCAAGCTATTTCTCATTTGACTCAGGTGGAAAGGTGGAAGTCCCGTTGAGGTTTGAGGAGGGCCACACCGGCAGCGATTCCCTCTACCATTATCGAAGAGAGAAAGGGTCCATCTTGATGTGAGCTTGTGGATCAAACGTTACAGTTCCTTGGTCGATATAGCTTACCAGTGAGAGATTACCAGTGTGTGAAAGAATTTGTAAATATTGTACATCTAAAGCAGTGGGAGACGAGACACATTTCATTTCCAAATGTTCATTCAATGAAACCGAAAGAATCACTCTGTTTAGAGAAGTCACAAAGTATTATCCCAACTTCCCCACATTGACAGACGAACAGAAAGCTACTTTTCTCTTGAAATCGCAGAACCCACAAATTTTAGAAAATGTGGGGCTTTTCGTCTCCCTCTGCTTCCAAAAAAGAAGTCAAACCCAACCTGTTTAGAAATAGCCAACACTAGTATTAGATTAGAATATTGTTTATGACTGTCCATTGTCACTATGTGTATACCATGTACTTGCAATTAGCCCTCGGGCACGAACTTGCAAATAAACTTTAACAAATAGCGTCAGACTCAGAAGGATGACGGCTGAGACAATCGTTACAGTTCCTTCTTATGGGGCTTGTACCTTTTGTACAAAACTGGCGCGTTAAGCCTGAAGGCGGTTTATCGGTTACGCTAAGCCAACAACCCGCATGTTCAAGCAGGCATGAAGAAGACACAGCGGTCACAAGGAACGCTCCAGGTCACAGACCCACTTTCTCCGGCCTCTCTTTGTACCTGAGGTCTCGGCTTTCTATCAAATATTTACACCAAACTCTCTACTATAAACATGCTCAATTCTCACGCTGGTGAAAGGGATAAATATATAGTGGTAAAGAAATCAGCCTAAGGAAAAATCTCCACTTTAAATTTTTGCTCGAGATAACTACATAATTTCCTGATTATATCTTGCTTGTAGCAACCCACCCAACATCCGGCAGGCCTCCTACAGGCCAGTTTCAGCCATGAACAGCAGAGTTTGTGTCATACAGACTAACTTCATACAATTGTGGTGGTATTGAGCTCTCTCTGGATGTCAAAAATTGTTCAAGTCATTAATTTAAGAGTCATGATAACAGTTACCACAAACATACAGAATCTTCATTTGTCAACTCTAGCTATAGCATGGGTCAATTCAGCTTAAGGTTTCCATGGCAATTCCTTTTCTATGTTGGAATGAAACATATTGCATTGTTGGAGCCCACCACAACAGTCTATGATGACAGTCTATACACAACATCTACGGATCTCCATTATTTGTTCAGAAGTAGCTATGTGTGCTCCCGACAAGTATCTGTGGAGCACCACTTTACCTGTTATTACTACCACACAGTACTGCTATCATATTACAGCCTAATCACCAATTAACAAAATAATCAGACCCTCCATAACTCAGTCTATTCCACTCAAGATGAATAGAATAAAGGTGAACAAACCTGAAGCATCTAGCATTTGTAATTCTGTCCTGGGCCTGAAGTCAGTATTCCCTCTTCTGATTCTTTTGGTCCTACATGTATATAGTATATGAGGGTCTGCATGCTCCTTTCCGTAAGGCGTAGGCAGCCTATTTTTATTTCCCGTAACTCGTATGGAAAACCATCTCATCTATGTAATTCGTAGCAAGGCGACCAAATTTAGTGTAATTACCTTCCTTGATTTAGCGTAATACACAGGGGGTTCTTCTGAATTCAACGTAATTGGTTGTCCGGATCCCCCATGCAGACCCTCCTATATGGATCACTAGTAAAGGTGAACCCAAATGGCAGTGTTTTCCGTGTTCAGAATTGACGCAGCTTGATATCTGGCCTTCTTTGGCTTTTCCCTTTTTAAAGAAACAAGTTACGCTTGCAGCATACTCAAGCCAAACAAGGCGGCATTGGCTATCAGGCTAGAATAGAAGTTCCCAGGAATATAGTACACAAGGAGCAAACAAACAAACCCAGTTATCCACACTGCAGGCACAGGGCGGAATCTTTGAGACTTAAACCATACTTACCCAAAGCAGACAGTGACTTACAATCCACCTCAGAAGATTGGGAGATGTCAATCACTGAGCACTAAGTCTTCATTAGCACCTTTCAGTTGTAATACATGCATCAGACCAAAACCGACAACAAAAACAAAGATCCACATATGGTTGGGCAGTCTTGTCTGCCATACAATATACAGTTACAGCAGGAGAGAAAGTACTGAATGGCATACCATCTACCTCAGAAGACTTTCAGATAGTAAACACTAAGCACTTTTACCTCTGTCTGAGCTTTCACTGCTTCAGTACAACTAGAAACACATGCACCAGTCCAGGCACACAACAACATCCACTCTGACAGACACAAGCTGACCGACCTTGCAACTGACCTGTCCCCCTTCCCAGGCGCCTGCTCTGCCAACCTTATCTGTTACCAAGGCAACTGTCACCACGACAACAGTCAGGGACGATTCCCGCCTACATGAAACATTACCGTGTTGATCCCTTTTTCACATCACTGGGTTCAGGAATTTTCTGTGGCCATTATTGAAATGGAGCAGGTCCCATGGAGGCCATCTCAAAATAATTTCCTTGTTTCTAGGTCTCCATCTGACAAAAGTGTAGGAAAAAGAGAAGAAGAAAACAGAGGGATGGAAAGAAAACTTGAATCTGACTTGCTCGTTTCAATAGAACGTGGTACAAACATTCTTGTAGACTTTCCCTTCATACTGTTCTTGCTATAGTTTAATAGTTTTATCTTAAAAAAATCAGCCTCACAGTATGTACAAAACCAGCTGAATAACACTGATTTATACAATTGTTGTATGGCAAATACAAGAAAAAATTTAACATTTTCATGTGATAGTTTAATAGTTTTATTAAAAAAATCAGCCTCACAGTGTGCACAAAACCAGCTGAATAACACTGATTTATACAATTGTTGTATGGCAAATACAAGAAAAAAATTAACAATTGCAATACATGATGAAGAGACACAAACAAAGTTGGTCTTCTTCCAGTTCAGCTGTATCTTTTTAAATCTGAGGACCGACATGTTAAATTGGTGTGGCCTAATGGTATAATTGTGGCCCATTAGCCACTTGTATATTAAGGAAGAAACTGTCCAGACAGTGCATGGCATATAAAATAACAATCTGATAGGCATTCCAAGAAGTACATAATGTCAAGATTTAAAGAGTCATGACTACAGGTTTGTGTTATAACCTAGAATAGAGTTGCGGGACACTTCCCTCTGACTCTGAGAAAAATACATATCTTGAGTCGTTGTTCGTCTTCTACAACAAGAAGGACCACTTAAACAATCTTCTAGAGTGGGATTTCTGTTCAAGTGGGTCACTTGAAAACTGCAGTCTTAATTATTGTCACATTTCCTTCATTTGCTTCAAATCCCAGGAGAGACATTATTTTCCTGAGGGCTCTAGCTCCAACAGGTGTGTAAATCTTACAGGTGTGTTAAGTTTCCAGTACAGCGACATGCCAACCAGATATAACATTCAAGCCAACATGCACCTGGAAACTTTACACTATATCTGTCTTTCAACACCAGGGCTCGAAATACCACCTGCATATGCAGGTCAGTGTAGGTAAAATTGGAGCTGTGCAGGTATTTCTGGTGTCTACCTGCACCAAACCTGAACTGGTTCATGTACTAGTACTGGGTTTTATACATAAATGTCCTATGATGTAGGTGTATATGGATTGTTATTAGCTGCATTGACGGTTACTACCTATTAAGTATAAAAGAAAAAATAGCAATGGTTCCTGAACAATTTTAGTATGAACCATACTTCCTAAATTCAGAGTTGTGCAGGTAAAATTTGTCTGATGCAGGTAATTTCCAATGTTACCTGCAAAAAAGTATTTCGAGCCCTGAACACAGTAGGGGGTCCTATACACCGAAAAATGAAGTGACTCTACATGACAGCAAACGTAATTACCACACTTGTCAGACAAGAGGCAGAAGGCCTCAGATGTCAGGTCAGTTAGACTGACAGGTCCTTTCTCTGCCCTACTTTGAAATGGAGCTTCCGCAAATACGTCAGGCCCTTGAAAAGTACACAGAGTCTACTCAAACTGGTTTGAGTCGTAAGTGACCCTGACAGCTGTATATGTAGTCTCTACCAGACTGACTATGCTGGCCATCATAGGTAGAATAATTTCCTAGGGAAGTTTTGCTACCAGACAAGTCGGTTGGCCACGCAGAAGGGGAAACATGTAGCTAAGCAGGGACTGACTCCCCTGGCCAATTTCTCAATTTTTTTCTGAATTCTATGATCCCCCCACCCCTGTAGGAAGGCCTGGTGGAGGCTATAGCATATGCATCACAGGAGATCTGCTGGTGTCAGGCTAACAAAATACAGCTAAGCAAACCATCACAAGCTGCAAGGAAGATAGTCTTGCTATGTGGAACAGGTTTCTATGGCAACAGGTGTGATTGACAGGTGGAATACTGTGTAAGGTTAAAGGTTATCTGGATCTGCCCCCAGGGCTACTGTGAATGCACACACAAAACAAAAAGTTGCCTATGCCTTCTTAATACGACAGCTGAAGTTGTGGGTATATATTCATTGATTTTTACAGGAATACATTACACATAGAATTTTGCTTTGAAGTTTAGTGCAGCTCAGTTGCAAAAGTTACATCCAAAATGAAATACCAGTAGACCTCTACTAAATGCACAAAATGAAGATATGGATCTTGTCGGTTAGGTATCAAGTTACATGTACATGCACAACTGTCAAAACAAGCGTTTAACTATTGTAAAACAAATTAATACATGTCCTATTGCTTGAAATTTATTTTTTCTCTTTCATGTATCATTTTCAAAATACCTCAAATATGTAGAAAAGCAATGTCTGATATTTATCTTGGAGAAATTTTCTTCAGTTTCAATGACATGTAGATTGTACTGTTTTCTTACTAACGAGCACTCAAAATACCACCTGCATATGCATGTTAGTGTAGGTAAAATTGGAGCTGTGCAGATATTTCTGGTGTCTACCTGACCTGCACCTAACCTGCACTGGTCCATGTACTGGGTTTTATAAATGAATGTCCTATGATGTAGATGTGTATGGATTGTTATCACTGATCAGCTGCATTGATAAAGTATGATATGAAAGAAAACAATAGCAATGCATGGTTCCTGAACAATTTTAGTATGATTCATAATTCTTAAGTTCAGAGTGGTGTAGGTAAAATTTGTCTGGTGCATGTAATATTCAATCAATGTTACCTGCACCAGTGCAGGTATGCAGAAAAAAGTATTTCGAGCCCTGCTAACCATAACAAAATTCTTCGAAATGCTGCCACTATGGCAGGGTTCTAGTGGCAGTAAGGGCAGGACAACCACTACATTTACATGTTCATGTATTCAGCAAGGTGTATTGAACACAGGTGTCCCAATACAGGTGTGCTAGTACAGGTGTGCTAGTAATGTTACAGGTGTATTCAGTGCAGGTGTGAAACCATGTACTAAAGCCACATGTGGGGCCAAATATAAGACTACTAGTACATACGCCTTGTATTTGTAAAACACAGGTGTACCCAATACAGGTGTACCCAATAAAGGTGTGCTAGTACAGGTGTGCTAGTTATGTTACAGGTGTATTCAGGCAGGTGTGAAACCTCACTGATGCCCCACATGTGGGGCCAAATGTAAGACTACATAATCGTTGTAAAGTATTTGTAATACACAGGTGTATCCAATACAGGTGTATCCAATACAGGTGTACCCAATACAGGTATGCCAGTATATGTGTGCTAATAATGTTGCAGGTGTATTCTGTGCGGGTGTGAAACCATGTACTAAAGCCCACATGTGGGGCCAAATGTAAGACTACATAATCCTTGTATTTGTAAAACAAAACCTGCGACACCAGTACAACAGCCTTGGCCGATGGTCTAATCATAACCTGCACACCGCGGCATTGTCTGAGGTGTTTATGGTACACAGGCAAGCTCCGCCTGCCTTCTGTGGTGAAAATACACTATGTACAACTGATTCACAACACACGTGCACGGCAGCAAAATCGGAGATGAACTGTTCCATTTGCAAACAGAAAAATAAAACTGGCTACATTGTTGTTCTCAAAGAAAGGGAGTCATAGTACAAGACGAAGCTTGCCTTTTCTGAACGGACGGTGGAAACAACAAACAGAACGAAATTAAAATGCCGCAGCATTTAATCAGATCGCGGTAGGAACTAGCAAAATATTTCTTTTTGAAGCTTTTCTATATTCATATTTTATCTGTGGCAAAAAAAGTTCTAGAAATAATGCGAAATTGTTTGCATAAACACGCCACCTAATGCAGTAAAAGGTATAATATAGCAGCTACTGTAAGCCAATGGATTTCCGGGTTGCACCGTTTAATGCGTGTCCGATACCAAAAGTCAACAACTTAAAACGGCTTCCAGAATCCGTACTATTCGCTGACGACACAGTAACAGCCGTGAACTGGTGAGTTCTTTCCGCAGCAATTGATTGTAAACGCCTTAATTTTTAACGATTTTAGATCAACCGGGCGCCTTTGGCTACGCCTACCAAGGTGTAGTGCCTACCCAGTAGCGTGTTAGTGTCTCCTTCTTGGGTAGGTGTCAAATAAATGCCTATAAATCAAGTTAAACTTTCACTCTTCAACGTGGATATTTTACAGCTACACACTTACCTCGGGTGAGAAGGAGCGATATCTCTGGATCCTCTCAAAGCCAAGTGCATGAACAGTTTTCTAAAGAGCTGTACAGAGCGCGGACCTGCGCTACAGAACCCGATACCGCTACAGTTGTGGCAAAACAAGGGCACAAAGTTCTCACCTTTCAAACCGTCCAAACACTAAATCTCGCCGGCGATTTTCGGGTCAAAAATACGGGGAAGCCGCAATCTGAAGCCATACAACGCTGACCTGTTGTCAGGAAAGTGGCAACAAAACCGTCGTCAACTGGCTAATTAGCTAATTAAGCGTAATTATCGCTCTTTTCAACGATCAAATAAAAAATTCGACAGCGGTCGGACGCCATTTTGCTGTCTGCAGTTCAATTCTCGCGGGATTAGGGACGAACCACTCGTTGGGGGGAGGGGTGGAATGAGCGGTAAAAATGCACGTAACATACAGGCTTTTGAATTTCGTACATGTTTTTGAATTTCATTTGAGAGCAAAAAATAGATTAAGTATATCATAAAGAATACTGATTCAGAAAAAAACTTTTGGTATACTTTCATGTCAAATTTTTGGTTGGAATTTTGAAATTTAATGACTTTCACAATTTCTTACCCAAATAAACGTTATGTCATTAATAGAAATAGTGTAGTCTGTAAACAGCAACAACAACAAAATGTTTTCAGTTGCTATAGATATCATAGACAGGGAAACGTCCAATAATTTCCCCTCCTTACTTTGCTGGTGTGTCTAGTCTAACCGCTAGGAGGCGTAATAAAGACGCTCATAAGTCTCAGCTTTGCCTTTGGTCCAAAGCCTTTTGCCACAGAACTACAAAATCGAACATGTCTCTAGATCTTTTGTTTCTCTTTGTTTCACACTTTCTCAACTGCTATCAAACCAAACGGTCCTCTATTGGACAATCTATAGTCTAACTCTTTCTCTTCTTCTTATACTGCCTTGCCCACCTAGCACTAGACCGTTCATACCGTTGTAGGCAGGCCATGTGTGAGCAGGTGCCAGTTAGCCCATGACAGTATTGTGACATCTGCTGTGAATTAGACCCAATAAAGGGAGAGGCCGCCCGAAAGTCCCCATCTCAGTTTCACCCAAGTCTTGAGCCAGATTGTAATCTCCAAGCAGATCGTACGATAGCATAAGATAGTGCCTAACTGGCCAAGGAGTGTAGTCACTAGTCAGCCAAGAGGAACAAGAGGTGTACGTTTGGTAGCCAAATACACACATAGACCGGCTTCAACCCTCTGGCAACCTTTGACACTATCTTATGCTACCGTAGGATCTGCTTGGAGATTATCAGAGTAGACGTCCTTCCTATAACACTGGTGGCAGCGGTGGGATTACCTAATCTCCAAGCAGATCCTATGGTAGCATAAGATAGTATCAAAAGCTGGCAGAGGAGTGAAGCCGGCTTAGGATTGTGTTTCCCTACAAGGCAAATGGACACCTTTTGGCTGACTACACTCCTTTGCCAGTTTGATAACTATCTTATGCCATTGTAGGATCTGCTTGGAGACTAGGGATTACCGTCGTGAATCTGCATTCTTGCAGTTTTTACATGGATGGCTCTAAGTGCCACGAAGGATTAGATTAAGCATGGGAAAAATAAAGGATAAATAAAGAATATAAGTAAGAGTGATTTTATGTGTGAAATTGACGAGACATGTACAGACGAATCTAGTGTGTCAGACATTTGACCACCATACTTCATTCATTCACTCCAGAATTTATTTATTCATTCATTCAAGAATTCTTCAAAGGATGGTGGATAACGACGATGATCTTTGGACTTTCAGGTTGATGAATTGATAATGGGTGCGATCGTGACATCATCATCTTTTAACATAAATCATTACTTTTCCATTGGACCTTTATGGACAATCAAGTGTTTTCTTGTTAGCAAGGTATGGTAAGCTAGCAATTACACAGCAAGTTACATGTAGTACTAATCATTGACATTGGTGCCCATCCGATCTTACTCTCTTGTGAAGTAGTCGAAGTGACATCATGAGTCAAAGTCCTAGTTATTATACAAAGTAAGATTTTAGTCTGGAGTGATTATGCATTGATATGTTTACAGAAATGTTTCCAGTAGAACACAAGATGCGCAAACAATTCACATTTGCTTGTTTGTTAGTTTGTTAGTTCGTTACGCAATAACGATTACACAGTGCTCCCTGCCTGTGGTACCGCTCGCGGGATGTAGGTGGCGCTGCTGTCCCCCGTGTGTTCCCGGATCCAGGCGACCATGGCGGGAACCTTGGTGTAGACGGCCGGGTTTCGCGGCTGCGCACAACCCTCCCCGTAACTGGTGATGCCGTACAGAAACCAGTGCCCGTCACGTGACTCGCACATCAGCGGGCCGCCGGAATCGCCCTGTGCAATAGGTCAATAGAAAGGTCTTCGAATTCAAGCAGATGTTGGAAGGACTGATACTAGGGTCCCAACCAGCACTCGGCCGGGAAGTTTCTTTGAGGGAACGAAAACTATGATATGAAAGACAGCACATAAAAATATCTAAAAACAAACTAGTCATGAGCATAATTTTTGCATATTTTTTCAAACTTCTATATTTCGTCATTGTCACGTGAGTACAGACAACCAATACTTACCTGGCAGGTGTCCCAACCCACCAACATGGTGGACCTAACATGGTGGACCTAACAAGTCATTGTCACGTGAGTACAGACAACCAATACTTACCTGGCAGGTGTCCCAACCCACCAACATGGCGTAGACAAAACACGTCATGATCACGTGGGTGCAAACAGCCAATACTGACCTGGCAGGTGTCCCAGCCCACCAGCATGGCGGACCTAACACGTCATAGTCACGTGAGTACAAACAGCCAATACTGACCTGGCAGGTGTCCCAACCCACCAACATGGCGGACCTAACACGTCATAGTCACGTGAGTACAAACAGCCAATACTGACCTGGCAGGTGTCCACTCCGCCCTCCGTGTATCCAGCGCACACCTGGGTGGTGCGATCCACGCTATAACCCGGAAGTTGGTGTCGACACGTCCAATGGGACACTATGGGCACTTCCGCCTCCAGAAGCACGTCCGAAAAGAGAGCTAACACGTCAGAGGCTGAGAGAAAGAAAGAAAGCCCCACAAACCATTAATGTTGGATGCCTTCAAATTTCGGGATGTTGTCGATGGAACTTTAGCAAATCAATACAAGAAAAGGATAAAAGCAAAACAGTTCAACAAGACATACATGTATTACAATACCATGGAACTGATGGAAGTAAAATAAAATAAAAACTTGTCAGTCTTCTTCAGGGCAACTGATCCAATAGCTCTGGACACGTGACCACACAGTCAGCTGTGACGATTGTTGTTGGAAGTCGGCATCGTCTCCCGTCACTGGACCAGTTGTCCTTAAATTAAACCTTGAGTTTGTGTGTCCTTTACTTTCCGTCATACATGTCCGTTTTTTAGACTTTGCTCTGACATCTTTCGCCAAAAAAAGGTTGTAATGGCATCAGTATGCGTCTCTCTTTACAAATCAAGAATTTAGCTCGGCCGAGTCGTCAGCGAGCTCTACATGTAAATTACGAGGAGGCATGACCCTGATGCCGACGAACAAATGGTCACACCTTATTCTCCGGCATCAGGCTCCTACCTACTCAGAATTCACAGACTCCCGCATCCCTCCGCCTAATGTGAGGGGGGTATAAAGGGGGCTTTAGAAAGCACGAAAGCGAAAGTTTGATGCCGCACACCTGTCTCCGGCTCCTCCGTGTCTCCCCATCCCGTGATAACGCAGGTGGAGCCAGGGCCCACCTTGACGTCATCCTCAGGTAGACAGGCAGGTGACACGCGATGGTTCAGGTGCGCAGGCTCGGCCAGACGGAGCAGAGCGATGTCGTTCCTAAATGCCGCCGGCTCAAAATCTTCGTGGAGGATGATTTCAGCTATTTCAATCCTCTGCGATAGGGAAAGAGCGTAAGATGTGCCGTATGAAAATCTTCCTTCTGATAAGATAATCTTAACAATCATAGTACAATGCTAAATTTTCTTCCAGCACACAGGTACACACGGATCAAATTACAATGACTACTGTCACCCTCTTCAGGATCAATACTGATGACCAGTCACTTCTGAATGTTAACCAGCGATAGGTACGGACACGTGACCTTATTAACACGTGATCTTGCGGATACGTGTCGTCAGCAATTGGTCGAACGTGCCAGGAACTTTGTAACGCCCACTGGTATTGATCCTGAAGAAGGCGACAGTGGTCGTTGAAAATTTGGTCCGTGTGTACTTTTGTGTTGGAAGAAATTTTTGCATTGTACAGATGATCTTAAGGATCCTTTCAATTGGAAAGGCGCTAAGGAAGATTCCATAGAACGTTGGAAATTATAGTTAGATTGGTAATTCTGTGTTGGTGTTTCCACAATATGCACTTTAGATCAAGAAACATTCTTCATATGCATTTTAGACGAATCATGCCTAAAAAAGGGGAGAGTTGATAAGATGTTTGTCGATACAAGTTTCAATGTGTCTAGGAAATCGAAGGTTCAGAAGTTCCTTGAAATATCCTAAGAACACATGCTTACCTGTTGGTAGGATTCTTCCGTTCTGATGGAGTGTTTCCCCAGATACGCCTCATACACCATGGGATCGGGCTGTCTACGGGAGACAAGCGTTGAACAATCAGTTCCATGTCTTTTGCACATCTATAGTCCATGGGCCAGGACCCGAAATTGACGATATTTGTACCACTGATAAGGACTAGAGCTACCAAATTTTTTAACTCTGCAATAACCAAAGATTATTCTAATCCAAGATAGCAAGCTTATATTTGGGGATGCAAACGTTGTTTAAAGCTATCTACGGTACTTGGTGGCAATGAGGTCTGCTCTACAAGAATGACAAAAACACACGAATATTTGAACACCCCAATTCTGGATGGATAACTCCGGTACTTGAAGGTATAAGTATAATTTCTCTTTCTTTGGTTAGCTGGTTTTAGACACTTTTTTAAAATTTTTTTTATTGGTATACATATAAAACAGGACACAGTGGTAAATGCACTCTAGCAAAGCTAATATTAACATTACCACTAGGACATTTGAAAACAAAATAAACAAAGGACAAAACAATGTGAGATCAAATAAAACGGTAGTACAGCAGTGGGGTGACGGATCCAACAAATAAATATACATACAAGATTTAAAGCAAAATGTTCAATCAGTTTACACTTAGTAAACTGATTGACACTTATCAGTAGACACTTAGTAAATCCATTTAACATCCTATCCGAGGGACCGCCCTAGCCGAAGCTAGGTACTCATTTCCACCTGAGTGAAGGTAGGAAAGTAATGTTAAGTGCCTTTTGTAGCATTAAACACTTCAGATACTTTAACAGTAAAAAGAAATTAATATTCCTGATAGCTTTTGATAAACCAACTCTAACAAACCATACAGCTAGCTACATTTATGCAATTACCAAGAAGCGAGAGGAAGTCGAATGTCCTAGAATAGATTAGACGCATATCTACATACATAGATGTGTATGATTGTTTCCATTGTTACATATATATGATCCTTACCATGTGACCTGTACTTAGCCCAGTGGGGCAAAATGTGCAATAAAGGTCTTTATTCATTCATGTTACCTAAAGAAGCAGTGAGCGGCGGACAGGATCCAGAGGTCCGAGATGAGCGTGCCCCCGCAGAGGTGGCTGTTCTCGAAAGGCCGCAGCTGTATGGTGACCATCCAGGGCCAGCTGCCCGCCACCGCCTCGTGCCCGCCCACGATCTTCGGCCGGGCGGGCTGGTAGCTCAGCACGGACCGCATGGCCGGCAGGCCGCATGTCGGCGCGTCTGCGAAGTATCGTTATAATATATAATTAGTAAATATATCAAAGAATGTCTAGATCTTAGAACCAATTGTGTAAATGATACTCATCATGTTGATATATTGATACTAATTCGTAGAGATTCGTGTAGGTAGTTAGTTTGTTTGTTTGTTCAGATATATAGTTGTAATAGACCTTACGAAAGTCGCTGTACTTTTGTTATGTCAATAAAGATCATTTGTATATGTTGGTATTAATTCATATGGGTATGAGATACATTTATCAAGGGAAGATGAATTCACACATGTCTTACACCGATGGTTATGTATCGTTCAACCACTTATAGCCTGGATGCCAGACTGTTTCCAGGGTCTACACAGTCCAACTCCGACGGCTCTCGGGCAAACATGCCCCAAGGAAATTCTAGAATAAGCCTCTCTTTGTTTAATCTCCAAGCAGACCCTCCAAACAGACCCTCCAAGCAGACCCTCCAAGCAGACCCTCTAAGCAGATCCTCCAAGCAGACCCTCCAAGCAGACCCTCCAAGCAGACCCTCTAAGCAGACCCTCTAAGCAGACCCTCTAAGCAGACCCTCCAAGCAGATAATCCAAGCAGACCCTCCAAGCAGACCCTCCAAGCAGACCCTCCAAGCAGACCCTCTAAGGAGACCCTCCAAGCAGACCCTCTAAGCAGACCCTCTAAGCAGATCCTCCAAGCAGATCCTCTAAGCAGACCCTCCAAGCAGACCCTCTAAGCAGATCCTCCAAGCAGACCCTCCAAGCAGACCCTCTAAGCAGATCCTCCAAGCAGACCCTCCAAGCAGATCCTCTAAGCAGATCCTCCAAGCAGACCCGTCAAGCAGACCCTCCAAGCAGATAATCCAAGCAGACCCTCTAAGCAGATCCTCCAAGCAGACCCGTCAAGCAGACCCTCCAAGCAGATCCTCTAAGCAGATCCTCCAAGCAGACCCGTCAAGCAGACCCTCCAAGCAGATAATCCAAGCAGACCCTCTAAGCAGACCCTCTAAGCAGACCCTCTTAGCAAACCCTCCAAGCAGACCCTCCAAGCAGACCCTCCAAGCAGACCTTCCAAGCAGATCCTCCAAACAGACCCTCCAAACAGACCCTCCAAGCAGACCCGTCAAGCAGACCCTCCAAGCAGACCCTCCAAGCAGACCCTCCAAGCAGATCCTCCAAGCAGACCCTCCAAGCAGACGGTCTAAGCAGATCCTCCAAGCAGACCCTCCAAGCAGACCCTCCAAGCAGACCCTCCAAGCAGACCCTCTAAGCAGATCCTCCAAGCAGACCCTCCAAGCAGACCCTTCAAGCAGACCCTCTAAGCAGACCCTCCAAACAGACCCTCCAAGCGGACCCTTCAAGCAGACCCTCCAAGCAGACCCTCTAAGCAGATCCTATGGCTCCGGTAGCCAAAAACACTCCTCGGCCGGCTTCACTCCTTTGGCAGCTTTTGATACTATCTTAAGATACCGTACGATCTTCTCGGTGATTATCTGTGTTAACCTCCCGCGCGATAGACTGGTATTATTGAGGTAGGAGGTCTGGCATCCAGACTAAACCTTCTATAGTTTTTATACATTCATCAGGGTCATATACGGTCAATCCAACAATGTATTCCAGGCCATCCCCAACATTATCCCGCCGACCCCAGTTGGGGAGTGGTCGGGAACAAGGGTGTGATACGGTCAAGTATTTTGCGATAAAAAAAGTCGAGGTAAGGACCTGAACGTGTGCCAGTGGCGTCACCCTCACCGTTGTTGCCGCACGTTGTCTGCAGCGCCCAGGGCCAGTTGCAGATGTTGTACCTGGTGTCGAAGTGCAGTCCCCAGGGGCAGGTCTTGTGGCAGGACGGCCGGCCGTGCACGCACATGTAGAACGCCGAACAGTCGTGCGGGTCGCGGTGGAACCCCAGCCCAGCTGACTCGCAGTCAAATGTTCCTGAACAGAAAGTTAAAGTCAAAGTCCTTCCCGCACCTGATGGCGCAAAGGGCGGCGCCCATCTCCGTTTTAGTAGCCCTGGGCCACACAACTTTAAGCAATCACTACAGCAGGGGGCTAGTCCAGAATGCTGAGTGCTAATCAGAGATTAGAAAGCATCATGTACTACTTTTAAAGTCTTTCGAACTCACAATCTACCGAATGCAAGGTGAACACTCTACCCTCTCGGCCATTGCACAGGTCGAGAACGAGAAAGGTCGTGAAAAATAGTTCTCACGGGGCAAATGAGCACATCCAAAGAGTTTATATCTAACCAACGTTTCGGGGACGATCTGTCACCCTCCTCAGGACAATACTGAATGATTCTACTTTGTACTGCAGCTAGGTGTCGCTGCTGTATGTGCAGAATGCGGTTTCAAACGTGACTGTGTCTAGATCTCCCCTCATCATGGTTCCTGACTGGTGTGGATTTCCTGATCCATACAGCCTCCGTAATCCAACAAGTGCATCTGTTGATCTTCCTGTCTATCGTCTTGTCCCGTCCGAGTCTATGACACAATGTGATTGCCTGAATTGCTTTCTAACATTTGTCAATGTATCTACCTTTGCGTACGTTGCAAAAATAATCTCCATATGACGACTTTTGATCTAAAAGGGACATTTCTGAATGATAGAATGCATCTATACTGTATCTAAGGTATGAATTCTTTCCGATACCAACATAGTGTGCGACTATTACCGGTACATTCGCTGCTGTCCTCATCGGACTCCTCCAGCATCAGATGGTACAGCTCACTCAGGAACTTTGGAGGGGCGTCATTTCCTTGCGGTGTCAGCGCTGGGGAAGGAATTTCAGCATATAACACTAGTTCCCCTTTATCCGCGGGGTAACCTATATCCGTTCATTTTGAAAATAGGGTATTTGGGGATATGAAGTCGACGGGCGGTGGTTTCAAACTTGAAAATTTTGAAAATATTGCAATTAAATATTTGAAACCACCGACCGTCGACTTGATAACATTAAATATGCTATAAAAAAAAACTAAAAAAAAAGGAAAATAGGTTACCCGGCGGATTAAGGTGAACACACGTTACATTGTACGTTTCAGTCTCTAATCTTTATCAATTAATTAAACTGGCAGGTATTTCCATCGTATTAAACGATGTATGCCGATAGGGTTGGTTTTAAACATTGTCAAACAGCCACTAGCTCGTAAAGTCACCAGCTCAGACGTTCTTCGTTCATGGAATTGATTAAGTCTACATTGGGTGCTTGAAAACAAATGTCATCAGTTAAATATCGAGAGGACGACCGCCGTGGAATGCGATAGAAGTTGTCATCAAAACTGGACAGGCCCATGTCACTGATAGTGCTAGTTGTCCATGGCCTTCCGACCTTCTCTGGACCATGGCTAAGAGCTGATCGTGAGCAAGGTCAACTGTATTCGGGTGTTGGTCGGCGAGATTGCCTACCATTCTTCAAAAGTCGTATGCACCAGCCCAGTATGACGTTTAAAGAATTGTAATCGGGAAAGAAATATTCTGCTTTGAAAGTTTGGTGCAATCAGAGTAGCGAACTGAAGCTAGAATAGAGGATGGATTCCACAGGTTGCTCCCCACCAGCACCGACCTTGGGTTGGGGAGTGGTCGGGAGCAAAAGTCTCGTAAGGTCCTGAATATGGGACATGGGCATGTAACGCTGATGTACAGGGTACGTTGTTTGACTGGTGCGTAGGTTTGTGATGAATTGATAAGAGACAAACTCGCATGGCGCATAATGGCCTTGTTATTTCCTTGTTCCGATGTTTGCTCCGTTTCCCCTTGAGTTTGCAGCTGTTGACATAGAAACGAGGAAACAGTCAAGCTGGTGACAGGCTAACATACTATGTACAACGGAATGGAAATATTTTCAATGTCTGGCTCACCACATAACAGCTTCTTCCATCAAAAGAAGCTCAGATAGAACCAAAGTGTTATTGAAAAACTACGGCTAGTACAAGAGACATAATCACGAAGGTCAAGGATGTGTCCCATCCAGTGTGCAAAGTTTTAAACCTGGGGTGATTGACTGCCAACAACCAACAAACACGGCATTAGCCTATAGGTTAGAATCTTATGTAACTAATTTCTTGACTTGGTCAAGCCTCGATGTTTGAGTTGTGCCATAGAACAATTAGAAACTAGTCAACAGAGGAAAACAGATTGTAGGCCGTTACGACAACATACTTGTCAAAGCGTGGACACCCGCAGACTTTGGATCTAACATGGCAATCAGATCGTTTTGTATTCTTCAGAATGGACAATGGAAAAGAAAGAAAGAAAGCACAGAAAGTTACACATCTGCATTTAACTCACCGAAATCAAGGCATGAGGGCCGGGGTCTTTCTGGGCGGGATTTGGACATGTCTACTTTAAGCAGACTTTCGAAAGTTTGCATCGAACATTGCAAACCCTCAGAAAGGACAGCGACAATGAAAGAAGACACGGTTAGTTGACACATCTAGCAATATGGTACACCTACGATACCTTCTGAATATGGGCCTCTATCAACGAACCATCAGCGATTAGGGATCACGTTATGGTTTCAACGGAGGTAGAACTCCCAGGTTCTGGTTTTCCTTTTTACTCTTTAACAGGGATAGATACGAACAATAAGATGAGTGTTTATTAGTCGTTTTCATAGTGGTGACAGTGGCCTTCTGCATTACGGTGATGACTGGGGGAACATATTTGGCGATACTGAGACGTTTCAATTCAGAAAGCCTCAAGCTCTTTTTTTTGGGTTCCTTGAATAAAAAGAAATAACATAAAAGGTTGTGCGCTATATGGTGGCATCTGCGTTCTTATGAACATATTGTAAAAGGCCTGCGGCATTCAACAGCAAAACAAGCGACTTACCTTTTGAGTGTCCGCCTGTGCACGTTAGCACAAACACAACAATCACCAGGGAAAACTGCATAACATTTTTCTCCATCGAGGTTCTTTCGAAGAATTCTATCCTATCATGTATTATTAAATAGCGACTTGAGACAAAAACTAGACTTTAGCATTAGCAGCAACGTTACGCACAACACGTCAGTCCTAGCCCTATCCAAGCGCAGATCTGATATTAAAGCTTTTAAACATCCCCTCCGAGACCAAGTTACTAGTCTCCCCCTAGAAGGACCGGAATGCCTATCGCGGGGCATGTTGACTTTCACCACTACAGTCAACAGGACACTTAACCAGATCAGATTAGATGGTCATAGAAAGCTCGTCCATCACAGCGCGCGTGCCGCGGTTGTCTGTGCGGTGAGCACTTCCCTCGCGCCTGGCAAAAGGACGAGCGGGCTACGGTCGAAAGTCTAACCGCCGTGCGTCAACGTGCAACCGCCTTCAGGGACTGCCCCTACTACACACATGGGACCACATGTGCCTTGCAATGTTATATGATATTACTTTACCTTACTGCACTTGTGGCACCGGTGCGACACTGTGGGGTTCGTAGACGACTCAACGAATTTCAGAGATAAAGAACATATTTTCTTACGTTTTATGTATTTTGTTGTCTTCCAATTCATACTTACGTATTACGCAATATCTAAGTTAAAAAAAAAATTGGCGAAAATAAGAAAACAGTGCCGCAGTGAACAAACCCCGTATACGTAGTGCCGCACCGGTGCCCCAGGCGCAGTGAGATACCACCTTTACCACCTTAGTTCCTATCGTGCCCCTGACGGTCGTCTTTTTCGACGATGATTGATATACTTGATTTGATACTAAATGTGCTACTGCAGAACTTGTCATACATTGTACCCGTTACTATTGATGTGCAATAAAGATATATCGATTGATTGATTGATTGATTGATTGTAAACGATATGGTAAATGTACTAGAACGTTTCAGGCTAACCAATCTTTTGCTACATGGCTCGTGATGCACATTGTCCACCATGTTGATTGTTTCAATGACACGACCGTGTAATCTGATACGGTCTGTACGGTTTGTCACATTTCAACCGGTCACAAACTAGCGACATTTTTAATACATTGCTACAGTATGTAGAGACAGGTGCTAGTGTAGGTTCTTCAAACTGCCAACATTTGGCCACTAAATATCAGAACACTTCCGTGTGCATTGATAAGGTATCACTCAGCCAATAATTGAAGAAGTCATTGTTACATTTTTAGCATTTTTGTTTAGATGGTATGTTTGTCAGAAGGGCGTACAACATCCAAAAATCAGTTTGCAACAAACACAGATTCCGTATACAACAAACAGCAGTGTGGATCTAGTATTGATAACCGCCCATATTGGTCTGACAGATCGCGCGATTTCCTACATCTTGTGATATATTTTATCTGCGTACACAAACATCATCTGGCGAGATTGACGTCATAGATGCCTATAATGGTATCTCGATGTGATGAACAGTTAATTGACACAGCTATGTCAGAGGCTGATTTCAGATGGAAATTTGTGTTGTTTGTGAGGAAACTATTTTGAAAACCAGCACCTCCAGAATGTCGAACTGGCCAAACTGGTCACATACACTGTAGTTACCTAATGAGTGGAAACTAAGACATTGTAACCCATGGAGGGTCAATGTGCACTGATTCGCAATGAATTCAGTATGGTAGAAAACTCACTTAGTGAGAAAGAGCTGTCTGATAGCCACACGACACCCAATATGATGTTGATTGTTACAATGACACCACTGTATGAGACGATCTGTATGGTTTGCAACATTTAACCGACCTCAGCCTGGCGACATATTGCTACAGTATATTGCTACAGTTGTGTGCAGCATTTTCAACAACAGGTACGTGCTTGTTTCAGCTTGTACTATGGTCTTGTCTCTCAAAATACTTTTGTTTTGTTTTGTTTGGGTGTGGTGTATGAAACAGTGAAATTTGAGTCGCATGTTGCCCAGATACGTCCAAATGTCGCCACAGACTGCATCCCGCGTGTTTTATTTTCGTAGGGTGAAGTCTACATGGAGGAGGATAGCAACAACCTGTTTCACAGGGAATCCGCCAAACAACAAACAAGTCATCAGCTTGTTTGATGAAACGATGAGCATCTTTTTCTTTGATTATCTGATACATTCCATAGCCTTCCCTGTGCCTAACTAAAGATCATACATATGCCAAAAAGCAGTTACTCAAGCAACTGGATATGATTTTGGAAACGGTAAGACGTTGCAAATCTATCTGAAACGTCTGACCATTTCCAAAATCATATCCAGTTGCTTGAGTAACGCTAGTTCACCTTTATTCGCGGGGTAACCTATATCCGTTGTACCCCAAAACAGGATATTTAGGGATATCACGTTGATGGATGGTGGTTTCAAATTGCATTTTTTTTCAATATAATGCAGTTTGAGACCACCGTCCGTCGACTTGATATCACGAAATACCCTGGTGTTAAATACAACGGATAAAGGTTACCCCGCGAATAAAGGTGAACTAGTGTTAACTGTTTTTTTGGCATATCTTATTACCTGGATGTCTAACCTTCATCGACGTAAGATCATACATAGGTTCACTCGTATTTCCATCATTGAGTTGCACCACCACGGTTACAGGTATAACGCGAGACACGGCAATTCTAATCTTTATATATTGTACATTCTAAAGGTATTCGTCGCATTGTAATGCTTCTTATTGAGATTTTATTGAAACAATGGTCAGCTTAGTTGCAGTCTGTTTGACTAACAAGATGGGCTCTTTGACTTTATCAAAGATCACCAAATCAATCAGGTATCCAGCCCCAAACAACATACAGTAATGTCTAATAGACAATGTCTGATAGACTGTACCCGAAAACCCAAAACATACTCTATGCAGTTAAGAACACACAGAGTTGCTTTGAAGACGTAGCTCCTACATTTTATTTCAACATGGCAAGTACAAAGTACAAGAACACAAAGTCACAAAACAAAATTGTGAAATAGAAAACAGAATAACGTCAAAGTCAGACGAAGTGTGTGGTAAAGAATAAATTAAGCAAAATGCTACCTGAACAATATTCTAAGATATCATGTATCTGTCCAAAAACAAAAATTGGAAAAGGCCCGTGATTCTGTCCAACGGTTTTCTCTGAGCAGGGATAGGCCTTTTGGCGTTTTGTACAAAGATGGCATTACCACTTGTAAAAAGGTATTTGAATGCATCATCTATTGTTGTACTTAAACGAAGGAAAAATATCAACAACATCAAGCAAACCAAAATGTCCAAAAAGATCAAGTAAATATTGCCGGTGATCACCAAAGAGATAATACTAGGTGACAAGTGTATCTTCCAGTAGACTTTGTCTTTGGAAATATTTCTAGGCATCCATTGTACACATGGTTCCGTGTGGCCACCATCAAATGGATTTGTCTCAGTCAAATCATTTTTTTCTCTTTCTTTACGTTGAAGATGAAACTTGAGTAATGTTGAAAGCTACTTCAGATAATACTGGTTTCTTGACGGTTATGATGTCAACACCTTAGTTTATTTCGCGGCATTATCACATTAGACTATAAACATACATACACGAACGCGAATGTCCAATGGCACGTTTCTGGTGTAACAATGACGACGTAACGTCTACCGAACACCTGCATGACACATTGGGATAGTGTCCTGACAATGGTTGGACATGTCACCGTGGACTTACATCTCCGCCAACCGTCGTTCTAAAACCACTTCGTTTGAAGCGACCAATGAGGTGTCTCATGACGTCACACGTAAGAGCGAATGACGGCCCATTCCTGCTCGGTCACGTGTTCGTGTATCCAGGAGACGAAGGAAGAGACCCTGCTGTAGACGCCCGGCTTGGCGGGTTGTGCGCATGTGCCCTTGTCGCCGTAACTGGTGATGCCCTGGATGGTCATCCTACCGACGTCATCCTTGCACGCCAGGGGGCCGCCGCTGTCACCCTGAGAAGGAGACAAAATTGTCCAGGTAAGTTGCTACAAACGACAGATAAGGAAATACTGGGGACGAGACAAAATGGGCCAGGTAAGTCGCTACAAAGAATAGATAAAGAATCAATGGGAAGGAAACAAGACGGAGCAATGTTGGTCGATATAAATGAGTAAGATAAGTTAACAAACGAGAGGTTTTCGCCAGTAATCATCAGTTTTATGATTTTTGAAACATTTTCCTGGACTAACAAAGCATTAACTTTTGCCTAGATCCTACTTATGAATTGTGACTAAACTCAGAAAAAAGAATAAGAAACAGGCGTAGCATTAAGATTGGATGACTGCAAAACGCTTTTACGACTTTGTCTGTTGTTGGTGCTTCAAAACACTGTAATGTCAGGCTTATTATTATATTTTAGGTGCTATGACAAGGTCTAACAAATGACAAGGTCTAACAAAGGCTCACCACACAGGTGTCGATGCCTCCTTCGTCATACCCAGCGCACATCTGTTCCGGGTAGATCTCGTAGTCGGGCAGTTTCGTGGCGCATTTCCGGTTGGACACCACGGGCAGCTCGATCTCCTGCAGCACGGCGGACTGGAGCTCACCTTCGGGGTATTCTGTAGCGAAGAATATGGTCAATTATGAAAATATGGATTGTTATTGTTATTGGGTGGGCCGACTACTCAGTCTTTGCAGCCAGGGGCTGAATTGCGAGGAGCTTAAGTAGGCGGAGCTAGATCGCAAGGGTCTGGAGCGAGCTGCCATTCGGCGCCACTCAGGTGACCTCAATACGACAGTAATTGCCCCAGGTGCGGCCAAGGTACTGTAGGTTTTGAACCGCTCACACCGCACCATCGCACATGTGGCGGGTTCTTTAACGTGCCCGGGGTATGGCTCTCCCCAGACACGGGACCTCCATTTAACGTCCTATCCGAGGGACGATTGCCACAATCATTGAAATGAACATCAACAGCAACACCAGAGTGAAATAATAAACTGAATGAGCCATGGAGGCTTCCACGCGTTCTCATCAGAAAGCAAGCCAAGTAAATCACTTTATGGACATACACCACGCACCAAAGGTATACTTTCTGATACTTTATAAGCTTCTGTCAATCTTTTGTATTAGTGAAAGTGTATATTTGTTTGTAGAATTAACGCTGTATCATACTGTCGTCTCGGCATAGCACTCAGCACTTAGCAAATGGTATGGTATGTAGTGGAAAACAGACCATAACCAGTGAACTACGCTTAGTGTCTCTCTGACATGATCAACGCCGTTCACAGGAAATATGTGGAAATGATCTTAAGTTTTAACTAATAAAAATACTTGCACTTAGAACTTTTCATATACATGATATGGTTGCCGTACCATTCAAGGCCAGTGGTTTAGTGTAGCCCCAACCAGAAGTAGTACAGAGCGTGTCTTCCTCTACCTTCTCCCCTTCCTCCGGCAGGCAGATGGGCGAGACCCAGTCGTCCATGTTTGCGGGCCGTGAGAGGCGCACCAAGGCGATGTCGTTGGTGAGCACATCGTACACGAAGTTCTCGTGCACGATGATGTCCTTCACGGTGATGTTCTGTTCGTGTCCCTCGTCCTCGTACAAGTTGTGCTCGGCGAGATGGGCCACCCAACCCGTCTGAGGTTTGTTGAGACTGAGGAGGGAAAAGTCGACGATTTAATCGCCACCTATGTTGGTTAATGTTGTACTTGGTCAGACTGACCACCATGGTAAGTTAGCTCAGTCCGACCACCGAATCCTACAGTTCAGCCATGTTGGAATAAAGTCTCTCCAACTTAGTTACACTTCTGACGCCCGTGAGACGTTCCTTTAGCGGCGCTTCTACTAAACTGGCGAATATTTTTTATGTTAGGGCTGAAGGCAAAACTCATTGCTATCAAAACACCATCAACAAGGAAGATGCCAGCCTTCCATTGCCTACCTTATGGTATTGTCTGTCTCATATAGTCATGATTCAGACCTGGGATAACGCATCTGCCTTTGTAGCCTTTGTATCTATCCTATTCTAGTTCGGGGTAGCTTCTCTGATCTCCTCTTCGTAAAATATTCAGCAAGGAAAACGATCGCAGGAGCGACCTGGAGCTAGAAAAGGACAGTTTCCACTATACTAGCTACAGTAACGTGTAAAAGATATCATCGTACTTACGGTCTGAAACAGTGAGCTGCCGTCACTATCAGGGTGGGAGCGATGAGAGAGCCGCCGCACAGGTTAGCGTTCTGCAGGGGGTACAGCGGGTGTTGGAAGGACACCATCCACGGCTGGCTGCCCGGAACCACCTCATGACCGCCCACGATCTTGTTACTAGCCGCCTTAGACCGGACGGCTGGAACGCCGCAACGGATGGCTGCAAAATACCACGGACATGACCGTTATAAGCTGGGTTTGGGCATGCTGGATGGGCATGTAGACAAGGCGTTTATCATATTGTTTTGTATCATGTAAGGGGTAAACTGCGTCAATGTGTAGCACGCTAAATCTAACGTTACAGGATTGTTTGGTCCGAATGTGCTGCATAAAGGTTCTTATTGATGTGAGTCATCGTGCCATCTATTCTAGATCGACGTCTGTAAACCACATTGAACAATTCGTTTCATGCTGTATTGATGACATCGTCACAATTCGTTGTATGAAGGATACAGGCATGACTAAGTTGTCATGCCTGTATGTTTGTTTGTGTGTGGCTGTTTGTGTTTGTAATTGTGTGTGTGAGATATGACTGGAGTGCCCAAATACATTTCAAACAATACGACGTTACTAGGCGGTGATGATTGACAACAAGGGGTAACTAGGTAGTGACGACACTGACCACCGTCTCCACAACAGAACCATCTCTGTTTAGGACATGACGTCATGACCGGTCGCCAGTGTTGATGACAACGGCAGCATGTGTCCGTCGGTGCATTGGCTTTTGGACCTGCTCTTTGAACTTTGTCACCACCTTTTTCGCTACGTGCTTAGACTACTGTGACCCATGACTATCCAACATTTTGCCCACCAGGAATGCCTTTCCGAAGTGACTATAATGAAAAAGGAGACAAGGCAAGGCAGGACTAAATCGGGTAGGAAACTTCCCAAGCAGCCTCGCTTCGCCTATTGAGTCCGTTAGTCGAACTTGCTGAAGCTTGATGTTTCTGACTTGGGAAGAAGAGATGCTGTCACAGTGAGCCTAGTTCAGTGCCTAGAGGTGGTCAATGGCCTTGCACTGAGCAAACTCGTTAAGAAAAAGAAGCTGGAACTCACGATGGCAGATGGGGTACTCCGCGGACCACCCCTCCTCCGTACAGGTGATACTGCTGGCCCCCTGCAGCTGGTACCCGTGGTGGCAGGAGAAGGTGTAGGTCGCACCGATGCTGACGTCACTTCCGGCCATGGTGCCGTGGCTGGGAGGGATGGGCACTGGGCAGATCTCATCTGGAATAAGGGAACAAGAGTTACATTTTTTTTCTACCAAATTAACAAATATGGCACGGGAAATATGACCATCTTTGTTCAGATGGCTGGAAACTGCAGACTCGGAGAATCTACTTGATAGTCGGGATAGATTTCAAATAGTTTAGTGGATTATTTTCTCTAACTATCGTGAAAAAATTGACTCATTTTTAAAAGCGCTTTCACCAATAACTTGCCCATGAGAACACGCATGGAGGAAAAAAAAAACAATAGATATTCCCATTCATTCTTACCATGTGCTCATGGTCATGAGGCAACGCACAGCTGTAACATACCTTATCTCAGATAAAGCCTTACCTGCTTGCTGTTGTAGCGCAGCAAAGATTTCTCCCAAATGGTTTGGCAAACTACAAGCACCGTAAGCGCCTAAACCTATGCCTGGTGGACAATGGGGCCTACTTGCGCCTACATCACTAATGGCAAAGAACCACACTGCTATCGGCAAGAGGATCCACATAGTACTTGCCGTGGTGCTAGCAAACTTGCTCTTCATCTAATGGGCTACGAAGTACTGGGCGGAACAGTTGCTTTTGTCGACCTTTATAAGAAGTAAGGCAGGGCAAGGTACACGTCTGAATCGTCATTTTTCAAAAGTGACATTCCCACAATGTAAACGGACCTTCCTAGCAGCGACCAATGCTAAAAATATTCCAGTGTTCATCAAAGTTTCCGCTGCCCAGATACGCCCCTTGTAGGTAATTAATATCTTTTGGTACTTCGGCTGACGCCTTTGGCCAATGCCACCGTTGCTTTGAAGTGGTAGGTTTACTATAAGCGGTCCCTTCCTAACGCGTCTACGGATTGATTCTAAACACTGTCAGTACGCAGGATTTTTGTTCACTGGGGTACAGAATAGTCTCGTTAAGGCAGACCAATTCCAGTAGGCGATTCATAAACTCGACTCCATACTTCTTTGCTACTAGATGTATATTGAAATTGGCAGGTCCCCATGGCAACTAAAGACACAAAGCCAGACATATTTCACTAGTCCCGTCACCGGAGTTTGTTTCTCAGATTGTCACAGGTAGTGACGTCAAACAGGGCCTGGTGTTACGGCATGGTCAGAAGGTTATACTGAATACACTACAGCACCACGTTTGAACTATGTGGCCAGTTTACACGAATTCTATCCGGAATATCCCATCGCTGTTGTCGTTTAAGGCTATATAACGCTAGTTCATGATCACCTTTATCCGCGGGGTAACATATACACGTTGCATTGCTAAACAGGATATCCAGGGATATCAAGTCGATAGACAGTAGTTTCAAATTGTACTATTTTCAAAATATTGCAGTTTGAAACCATCATCTGCCGACTCGATAACCCTAAATACATTGTTCTTAAAAAACGGATAAAAGTTACCCTACGGATAAAGGTGAACTAGCGTTACCATGTAGGCCATGACCATGTGCCGCAACGCCCAACCTAATCAGCGCGATCTGTATTTGCGTGTCTATATACTCTTACAGATCGATTTATCTCAGTTGTAATGCCAAGGCTGAACCACAATGCGTGTTTAGGTGGTGAGGCATGCTGGAACACTTCTAGCTAGTAAATGCCAAGGTCTGTCATCGAAGAGTGACGATTAAATTCTTGATGTTTGTTGTTTTAAAGCATTTATAATGGTTTAAATCGTTTTTGTGTCATTTTCAGTCCTTGCGGTGGGATGTTGTACCGACCTATGCTCTACCCCTCTCTGGCACGTCCACCGGCTGCACTATGGCATGGTGCCAGAAAGGACCACAAGTTAATGGCGACTTTATGGCGAACTTTGCTAACATATAGATGTTTTACATTTTGTTGCGCAGTTTTAGTGGCCCCATATCAGAAATAAACACACGGTTTGTGGAAAGATTTGTATACTTTATGATGTCAAAGTATGACTAAGATACAAAACACACAAAACCTACAAAGTACATTTCTTTATCAATGAAATCGGTTTAAAATACTCATAAGATTTTGATGGCCCAATGACGGCTCAACGATCGTCGCCTCGATGGAAAGCCGGTTCTAGGCTGTAACATTGCTCAAAGTATTTCCTAGACAAAAATTCTTCAGCGTTTTGAGTGTTTTTTTTTTAGCTATGCCTTTATATCTTGCCTCACGTACCAACAAACTAATTATAGAAAAAGTTACAGGAACGGAAAATTGGTAGCTTGACGGTTGCTCAAAGATCTCCATCTTAAGCAAAGGGACATGCACAGGCTCTACTGCATGATTTGATGATGACAGGACACGTCTGTACTTACCGACAGGTATTTCCATTTCCAGTTCGGCGGCACACGGCGTGGTCAGGGACCCCGGCCAATTACAGACCAGCAGGACGGGATCGAAGTGCAGACCGGCCGGGCAGGACTGGTGGAAGGGCCGGTGTCCGGGGGCGCACTGGTAGAACCGGCCGCAGTCCTCGGGGTCAGGGTGCAGACCATGGCCGCCGGCACAACTCCAGATTGGCGGAACTGAAAACAAAACAGGAAGGTGAGTTTTTCATTTATGTATATTTTTAGACAAATGGGTGGCCCCATCTAACTCTGATTTGATTTTCAGGGTGGGGGTAACCGGTTCATTACAGTGGTTGATGAGCCGGGACGAGGGTGGGGATACAATCTTAGTCACGTTTGGGATTGTGTTCTCGTCGCAAAAGCGCCACCTACATCGGCTACATATAGCGGACCTGTACTCTTCTTTGAAAGTCAAAAGGGTTAACATGGTGAGTGAACATATCGTCGAAATGTCGAGAGGTTTTAATCACCAAGCAGATCTAACGTTCGCAAGTATTCATGGACAAAAACAGTATCCAATTAGCTAGCGGTATTCTTTGGTGGACAGTTGGATACTGTTCAGTGTTAGATCCGTTTGACGGTTTGTAGATAAGGGAGGCTTGAAACTATCGACATAACAACCTAGATTTAGCCTCCTCAGTGGTTGCGCTAGTTCCAGGTGCCATACAACCACCACGTAGACGTCACAAACTCTACAAGACTGGACTTTAGCCAAAAGTTCCTGGTTGATGAAAGCGGCCTGTCTAAAGCGGATGATTGATGTGTGTAATAAACATTCCAGCCCGGGACCCAAATTGCGCGCCAAAGAACAAGGAAAGTCGCCAGGGCCAGTCGCCGTACCTCGTGTGGGATCAGACGTTCTGGTGGAATCGTAATTATCCACCATTATTCATCGCGCTATTTGATCAGGACTTAGAACAACACAGCAGCCGCAGATTGCAACTCATCTGTTCTGAATACCTCTCACCTAGTGTCAACAGCTTTCAAAAATCTAGATTACCGCGCGAAAACGTTGCCATGACAACCGTGGCGTCAGTCGACGTCGCCATGGAAATAGACGAGAATGAGAACAAAAAGATAACCGGGAAGAGCTCATTTGTTTATCGGAGGATCTTGGAGGTAATTATGTTGAGATACACTTCAATACATTCCACGGCGGGTCTTTAGCTACATGTGCATGTAGATATACAGCACTTGGGAAGTAGGTAAATGTTGCTGTAATAGGACATTTCGTTAGCTGGCTTTTTCAATGTTAAAGCTTCGTACGTCGATGAAGATTAGATATCCAGGTAATAAGATACGTCAAAAAGCAGTTACTCAAGCAACTGGATATGATTTTGGAAACGGTCAGACGTTTCATCAACCATCCGATGTTTTTGGTCAGTGACACTGAAGTGATCTGGGGCAAACTGTTTTTTTATACTGTAACTATATATGCAAAAGAGCTGAGGGCAAATTTCGTACTCTAGAAAATGGCAAGGAATCTTTGGGCATGATCATCGCTTCATTTTTTACTAGAGCATGCAGAATCTAAAAAAAAACACTTTGCAAAGCTACTTGCTGGCATAGTAAAGAGAGACTAAGGTTCTTTATGTCTATGAGAGAACAATCCACGATTCGTTACAATGATAATCTGAGTGCCCAGTAAGCGTACATTTCAGGGTAAAGAACACGTAGCCTGGAGTGTCATCCAAGTTAATTTACCGGTATACCGCGACTACAATACTACAGGAGTGTGGAAGCTCCGGTAACCCTACTGGGATAGAACTCAGGGTAAAGAACACCGTCCGACAGAACCGGCTATTCTGTCGGAGAGTCTCTGTCGATCTATGACAGTAGACTCGACGATCGTACTGGAAGAACCGCCGACCGTACCGGCAGAGAACCTGCTCGCCACCTAGGTCGTCAGGGACCGTCCGATCTCTACCGGTACAATTTCCGATTCTGCTATCGCGACCTGTATCTGTATTTGTATCTATATAGCCGGTATAACCGCCCTTCCGTATAACACACCAGCTTGTAACACACCACTATCTCTACCCTAACACAAATATATACCGAGCCACCTTTCCGGCGGATGGTACCAGACCTCAACAGTCTGTTGGACTCTGAACGGTGGACGTGCAGACTGTGTTCTCACTGCAGCGGAGCACGTGGCTACCACGACCCGCTGTTAGAACACACCGCAAGCTCAGAACACAACAAACATACGGGGAACGGTTCGTACGTTGAGTCGAAATGACGAAACGTACAGGGAAGCATCTGTTGATATCTAGATCAAAAGTATCAGCCCTGGCCTGATACAGGGCACCGGTTCAGGCATTGAAGTTCCAATTACGCAACTCGCACAACTTTGGTAACTCTTAAAAGCCATGGAAAAACTAAAGGACAAATGCAAACTTGTACATCGCAGTTGAAGTTCGAAAACGAAGCTATACATGCTGTACTTCATGCCGCGTGCATCTTCGCAGGCACGCGGCGCGGTCATGTTTCACTGGACGACCTGTCATGTCACACCTAGATTTGTTTCCAAACTTTGCTAAAGTAAAAGGTCCCTTCTCATATTCCATCTCTACATGAATAGAGCTTTAATCATGTAAGGAGTTATGTGTACTCACCCCGTGCATTTCGCGGAGCGGGCTTGGCGCTGGACGAGGAGGCGAAGAAGGCCACGGAGACCAGGACCACGGTAGCTAGTTTGATTGACATCTCAGTCGCACGATGCTGATGACAACTTGGGAACGAAAAAAATAAACAGTTGCTGCGTTCGGTCACAAATTTCTTATTAAAGTATGTCTAAATGTTAATGTTGGATGCGGACTGCAGCTTCTTCTACACAGGGTTTCTGGATCAGTCAGGTTGAGGGTTTGGTGGCGGTGATCAGAGGAACGCACGGTTGTCACACAGCTCCCGCTCCTGGTCTAACCTGTTGGCTTATCGGCGCCGCTTTTAAACCTGGCCCTGTGCACACAGTAACCGGGCGTGGAGTGCTGCCCTCATGAAATCCTCATTTTTCGTCGAATCTTTGTCAGCTTCTGTGGCGGCAGTGACGTCCGATCCTGTCCAAACTTCCCGATAATAGATGACTGGACGTGATGGACAGGCGTGTGGCACCAAATATGCACTTCTGTTCCGAGGCATGGCTAATATTTCCTCATCAGTCTTCGTCATTTCCTTTGACAGGGTCTGCTCGTGTAATGTATGCAGGAAATACCTGGATAGGTCGCACGTACGAATAAGCACTAACAGAGCAGCCAATAACCACTATTATCACGCCGTGTTTGCTGCCGCATAGTTTCAATTCTTCCCGAAGATACGATTGTGGTCAGTGCGCCATGCTTGTGTACCCAATCATTAGGGGAGGTGAGATTAAGGAACATAATGGTCATCATGAGACCCACCATATAAACATCCATTCTGGCCGAAGTCTAAGCAGATGACCATATGATTGTGTGCTATGTGGTGTTGACAAACCCAAAGTAGCTCCGGTGTTGACGCCGCTCTTTGTTTCTCCACGAAGGACAAAAGATAAACTCTGTTAGTGGAGCCACTCATGATAATCAGCACATTCAGGACGGCGGTATGATCAACACACTGGAACAGAAGAGAACAGAAGGGACAGAATAGACTGTTATTTAACGGGTCAAGGACGAGAAAGGCAGGTTCAAACCTATCCTCTACCAGGCTCCGTGGATCGGTAGAATCATTATCCTCACCACGGTGAGGAAACGTACTCTTCTGACCGGCTAACTCCCCTAGCGTACTATAGACTCTATTTGTCCAATTCCAACAATTAGACGACCGATCCACGAAGCCTGGTAGAGGCTAGTTCAAACCGTAAGAGAATACAGAACTAAACTGGCAGTACCACTCGGGCATAGATACAAACACAAGTCACCAACCATGTCACAGTAGATGTCGGGAAGAAGGAGGACTTTTTCTGGTTCCGCTGTTAGACGGCATGATCAACACACGGGTACAGAAGGACCCGAGTAGACTGTTGTTTAACGGGTCAAGGACAAGAAAGGCAGGTTCAAAACGTGAGAGAATACAGAACCAAGCTGTCATAACACTCAGTTGGGCATAGACACAGACAAAAGCCACTCATGTCACAATCGATGTCGAGAAGGAAGCCTTTTCCTGGTTCCACTGAAGAGGTGGGATCCTTCCACTGTCTCAGGAAAAGAAGTCAAACCCCACAAAAATTACAGTTTGGAGTTAGCTTTTAGACTAGATTAGACGCATTCTGTACTGTTCTACACTGTTTGTTTGTCCCCTTTCATGTTACCTGCAATTAGCCCTCTGGCAAGAATTTTCAAAACTATTCGAGGTCCCCAAGGCCGGTATTCACGTCTATTGAGAGGCAGAATTGCTGACCACTTTATGTAACCTACCAGCCAATCTAGGATGACCCCCGTTACATAACTGCACAAGATAAAATCTGTTTGCCAGTTGTCCATAGTCTCTCACTGATGTAGATCTGTCAGCGAAAGGAAGCTTGAATAGTTCGTATCGATGGGTTTTCTTCAGGGAAGTCATTTCAAGGAACTATTCAAGGAAACGGAAGTACCTGTGCTTTAGATGCACACCTGTGATGATTCTTTACGAGACGGAAATGTTTGAATGTTTGTTAGTATCGCACAAACGGTAAACTAACACACAGTTTAGCATCCAGTGCATCAAACAGTGGGCAGATACAGCCTGCATAATGATGTAGTCAGTTTAAACCAATTGGAATCCATGATAAGACTCTTATTGTTGACTTTTAGGTACTCGAGATTCCAGTGTCTTAGTTAGCAACAAGAGCAAGCTGATATATTATGCTTTTAGCGTCAAGCATTGGTGCATGTTGGTCACTTGTGTAAGGGGAAAATCTAATCATAGTTGCCATAACTCCTCAGGGGATTGCAAGATGTCGCTTTCCTCCGACAAGAAATCCACAAGAAGAAACTAACATCTTAAACATTAAGAAGTACGGGTGGCGGATATCCGTATGGGCGGATTCAGGGCTGCAATCTCCAAGTAAATGTCCGGTGGCACTGGTGGCTCATGGACATAGTCCACATATACGGTCTTATCTCCGGAAGAACTGACTGGTGATTAGTTTGTCTGAACCTGTCTCATTATTTTATTTATCAGCAAATGTGACAAAAAACACCAGTTCGTAGGTCAGAGGTCATGTGAAGGAAAAGACTAAGACCATTAACCTGTGTCATTGCTCCACGAAACTATCTCCAAGCAGATCCTACGGTAGCATAAGATAGTATCAAAAGCCTAGGAGTGTGCATGCGACTGGTGCCCGTCTGACTCCCTTTGGCTGGCTATACTCCTTGGCCAGTTTTGATACTATCTTATGGCACCGTAGGATCTGCCTGGAGACTATCACGAAGCGTCCCTCCGGTGACCAGATGTACCGTTTCTCACTCACCCCTGTTGCCGAACAGTCAGGATGTTCACCTTTCACCCCTGGTATTAGTGACCTGCGGTCAGCGACCCCTGCCAGAGGTGTTAATCTCATTCTTTTTCTGGGCAATGTAGCAATTTTACCGAATTGCGACAAATTGTTGTTGAACAAATTGTGGTTGCTGTACATCAAAGAGCTCCCACTTGCACCACTTCATCCATGCAGATATTGCAGCGTATCCTGCAAAGGAATGAAGATATTAATGCTGAAATAGCCTGATTAAATCTCGCTTATGGGAGCCCGCCCAACATCCGATGAGGTATAGCCCTGGACAGCAGAGTTTGTGTTACACAGACTAATGCTGAAAGATCTTGGTAGACGTGCAACGCTTTAGATAATGTTAAGACCATGGTGTTGTGAGCCATTCCTAGTTTTGAAAAGCTAGCGAGGCAGCTGTCATCAACGAGAACTGGTTGCCCTTGAAAAACGACATCTCAAAATAATGTTGGAACCGTTATCATCACATTTATCTGTAATAGCTTTTCCTTTTCGACACAGGGAACTCCGAGTGGGGTAACATATACACCGGGGAGGTGGCCATTTATTTAACGTGCGCGCGCGTAATCTTATCACTATCCGCAATGAAATGTCAACGAGATGTAACGTTATATGCATTGTTTCAATCGCCTTTTCAACTCGGAAGTCTGGCCTTGCAGGTAGCGCAAAGCAATGAGAAGCCACAATATCATGGATCTTTAGACATTCGGAAATTGTACCCCATTGTACGAATATATGAGAACTGCTTCGTACCACTGTTGTTTTCAAGTAATTCCAGAAAAATCGAAGCCAACCCCCAAAAGCTTAGATTGTAGTTCTCAGCGGCCAATATTAGAATAGGCACTTGTTCCAACTTGTCACCAATATTAACTATACGTGTATATACGTTTAGAAATAGCCAACACTATTATTAGAGTAGAATATTGTTCATGACTGTCCATTGTCACTATGTTTATACCATGTATTTGCAATTAGCCCTCGGGCACGAACTTGCAAATAAACTTCTTTATAAGTCTTTTATTTTCCATATACCTTATTTTCCATGTTGCAAGAACTTGGACATAACCACTCACCAATTATCAAAAGGGATCCTTCAGAAAGCACACTAGTATAACAGCGCTCAGGTATAAGCTATGTGTACTAAGACAGTGGAACCATTGTCGTAATAGACAGTCCTATACCACAGGGTATCCATATGTGCAGTATGATCTCTGTATGAATATTGCCAAAGATTTCTTGAAGGGTTTTTGTGCGTCAAAAGCTCGACGTTACAAACAATTGAACTCACACGCGCTTAAGTGACCTTGGTCAGGTGAAACGTCAAAACAACCCACTTCACCCCGTACTGACTTTACCTACTCCACATCGCGCACATGGCCACTCACCAAGCTGAGGAGACCTAACCAAGTATCAAGTAAGTAAGTACATCGCGCACGCTAGTTAGTTGGTTTGTACACCTGGTCAAGTGAAATGTGAAAAGTTCCCCTCTCCACTCACGACGTGAATTTACGCACTCACGACGTACTTCGTTTGTACACATTTGTACGCGAAATGTGAAAAATTCCCCACTTCACCCCAGACGTAATTGACGCACTCACGACGTACTTCGTTTGTACACATTTGTAGGCGAAACATTAGAAAAATCCCCCTCTTCATCCCATGCTGACGCCAGGCACTCCATACGTGAGTTTACACGTGTTACACCAGCGGAAATCAGCGGAATTGAAGTGGTTAGTAAACAGGTAATACATTATTATCAACGCTCTGTTATTTGACACTGGATCGTGTGTTCGTACGGACACTTTTTTTTGGCTCGTACGAACCGGTGGCACAAACGACCCAGCACGAACATAATGGCCAGCAAATGTGTATCATGGGCCCCCCAAAAGACGAAAAAAGGTCCAAAGAGCATAGAGCCTATGAGATAGGGGGCACACGAGCGCGTATATTCAAGTCGATATGAGTTCCGCGTTTACATTTTGTTGTTGTTTTTGTTTTGTAACATTTGCGACCGAAATAGTCGTTTCCTTTGGTTCTTTAAGCAGGCTGCACAGTGTAAGTCAAAGTAAAATCCAACTTCTTCCTCAGAAATCTTACTTGAACTAGCATAATGTCAATACGCAACTCATGCGGACTTGAAAATACACATTGATGTGACTGATCACTAGTACATCACTAGCACATTTCCCAAGAGCACAACGTCGGGTATCGAACTCGGGACCTATAGATTCCGAGCGGAACGCTCTACCAGTTACGCCACACGCTCCGGTATCCAAACACACTCCTAAGCTGGCTTCACTCCTCTGCCAGCTTTTGATACTATCCTATGCTACCGTAGGATCTGCTTGGAGATCATGTCGCGGTTGGGATACGTACATGTATTGTCCATTAAGGTGGGGTCACACCTGCGTATATATTTAAGTCCGTATGAGGCACGCATGGGAGTATTTGCCTCCACCAGGCTCCACAGGTCGTTGTAAAAATAATAGAAATTGGACAAACGTAAACAGGTAACATTTCAGACGAGTTAGCTGGGTCGCTAACCATACTTCTTTATCAGCTAACTCATCTGGCATGTTATGTATCTATATTTGTCCAATTCGTACTATTTTTCCCACCACCCGTGGAGCCTGGTACAGACAAAGAGCTTCATATGCACCTCAAACGGACTTAAATATATACGCAGGTGTGACCCCACCTTAACACTGCTAACATGTTCAACTCATATATCCGTCTACGTAAGTCAGTTCCTTTCTACTGTATTCTAAATGCGAGACCAGATCACTCATACATAACGTTAACTGTACTGCTATCGATAATATTTTGTTGTTTAATATGTATGTAGCCTCGTAGTGCTACAATCTGTATGGCTATTAGTTGTTATTGGTTGCCATACATTGTACCCTGTGCGATTGTTGAGCAAATAAAATTCATTCATTCATTCATTCATTCATTCATTCATACGTATCTGGGTGGGGCTTCGCGATCGTGTCCTGTGACGGAAACGGTCCATGACGCATCACGGATATGCGGTTTAGACATGTGTGCAAACATCCTTCTCGTGGGGAAACACCTTGATGACACACTCACTTTATTGGATTTGGGCTTCATCAAGATTGCAGCATGAGTGGCAAAAGGAGATTTGGTGCCAAAGAAAAAATAGATGACACAGACTAGTCCCAAAAGTCATAAAAATTAGCTTCGATAAGTGCAACTTCCATAGTTTAGAAAGGTCTTGGTCAGCGAATAAGCTAAGAAGCGCAAAACGATTTATCTTTAGTTGTAACTTAAATGTTACCCTGTATGTAATGTTGTAGCGAACTATGCCTTGACAAAGAGCGTTAATATTACGGCCCAAGATGTCTTCGAGTCGGCTCAAACTTTGCAACAGAAATGAAAAGAAAACTTCGTTGGGTAGGCATAGTTAGATTGATTATATAGAGCAATTACGTGCAGAAAGCCACAAGCAAATGTGGTGCACCAGGATTCTAGCAAGCGTCCGTCCTTTTGCGGCTGGGGATGGACCAAAATTTTGCCCATTTCGTCCTCTGTGTCGGAAAAAAATCGGCATGTAAAGATTCGTAGACTAATTGAACCAAGCTGAGTCTACCAGCAAAGTTTGCCCCGCAAAATAAAGAAATTTGTATTTCAGACGGTCTAGATTTCAATCTTTTCCGGGGAACATACCCGCATACGAAACAATAGTCTTACAGATTAAGGTTTGCAGAAACGGATAAGCAAAGAAAGGTTTGTTGCCTTAAATCAATTGGAAAAGGATTTTAAAGGTAACTTTGATGCTAGTAACTTGCCAATTTAACCTTTGTCAAAGACTTACTTTTCTTTACCATTGTACATCAAATGCTTTGTGCAAGTACTGTAAGTGGTTAAGGAAGCCGTTTTAAATCTGTTTCATTGTTGCCATTTCACTGTAGTTCATACCTTATGTCCGTTTTAAGATCTCATTGCTGTTACAATTTTCATTTATCTCCCTCTTCCTTGACATCTGCATATTTTTTCACTCTTCATTCTAAAAAGCAATAAAGTTCTTTACGGTCATTGTTTACAAGCGATGCTGGGTAAATGAAGTAAGAATAACGATGCCAAACGTCATCAGGAGTTTGTCCGCGTAACGCAGGTACTAGAGTTGATTAAGTGCCGCAGGAATTACGCACATCAGGAGAGAGAGAGAGAAATTAAAATCACTCTCATGTCAACCCATATCGTGACGAAGTCAATAAAACATCAAACAATATCGCAAGGTAATATCAGGTAAAACGTGATAAATTGTAATTTCTGACCACGACTTTAATAATAATTTGATTATATTTGCTCCTGTAAAACAAGGATGTGGGAATAAACCCGCAGCAGCAATGATGAAGCAAACATGTCTGCTTTGTTAGCATGAAAGGTTCATTTGTAAATGACATTATGCATAAACTAACTTTACCTAAACAACACTAAAATTGATTGGGACTTACCCCAAATTTTCAACGTCGGCCAAATGATTGGGGTAAGTCCCGATCAATTTTAGCGTTGGTAAGTGAAAGTTTAGTTTATCTATAATGCCTCCTTTGTGTCGGTAGAAATATTAACATTCTGCATAGCACGGAGATATCATTTGTTTATTGGTTGAATAGTGTAACTTTAAGTGCATGGCAGCACCAAAGGTACGCTGAATTACGAACTGAAACGTTAAAAGCTTAACCTAAGAAACAAAAAACCTAACGTTACACCTTACAGACAAAACAATATAAAACTAATAGGCAATATTAACACATTCTAATAAAAATATCATCAGGATCCATCCAAGGCTTCTCGAGTTATACTGTTAACAGACAGACGTCCATGCTCAAAACATAACCTTCTGCCAATAGGGGAGGTATAGTTGAAAGTTCTTCCAAGCATGTCGTACTACGTAACGTCGGGTGCTTATTGGCTGCCTTGGCTACGATAGGACAGAACAAAAATGTTCGGCCTGCGTTTGGCGTTATTCAGATTAGATGAGGGAGGAAATGGCGGAGAAGTCAGGCACTGCAGCTATTTGAGCAATATCAGAGATACGTTTATCGGCAACAAACGGTCTGTATAATCACCTTCCTGCGTTACACACCAGTACCACAGGCACGTGGCACCGCCTGGTTTATAGTCTTACATATAACGACTATATTGTAGCTACACCAAACCCTATAAACATTGACTAAGGCCACACTAACTAGTGACTCCCGTGGAATTTTATGGATGACATTCGCACGCGCATTGATTTTTGCTGGTTCTAAACATAAATTAGGCCACATGTGACCCAATAGCTTTGACGCTTCGGTCTACATTTACCTGTTGTCTGTACTTAGTATGTGGCACTGGTAAAATAAGGTACTAACTTGAGTGTAGTGCCACATTGTCCTCGTCTGTCGACATGTTCCAAAGCAAAACAAAAGTAACGGAAAAACGCAATAATGCCATCTCTGACTTTTCCGGTTTGAATGCTAAATCTTAGCATGCCCTTAACTTGTTTAAGTTTGAGTTCCTATTTTAAAGAAGTGAAGTTAAACCGTAAATGTAATACGTAGAAGCCGTTTAATTGCACTCCCCATTTGCCAGCACGTTTTGATGGTGCAACAAAGCGAAGTTATTCAGCTAGACCACATCACTACGGGACTTTGGGATTCCGTGCAATTATCAGAAGTGTGCAATTATCCGTTGCGCAATTAACCGGCTTCTACTGTAACAAAAAGCTCGAGGTCCACCTGTACAATCATGACAGTACACAGAACCTCCCCTAGCAAAATTTATTCTCTTAGCAATTCTTATGATGAAGGCCCCGTAAGTGTGTAACTTTATGTAAGTCGTCATTGTATCTTATTGTTTTTAATATTCTTCCTCATATTGTTTCCGCCTGTCATTGTAGTAGTTTTATCATTGTTTCTCATATTGTTTCTTTTATCATTGTGGTTGTTATATTTTATGTAGGTTACGTTGCTATGGACATATTCTGTCTGAAAGCAAAGAATAAAGTTCCACCTTACACCTGTCCCGGGTTGCCATGGCGACGGGAACACGCGGTGATTGACAGATGACGTTTTAATGAGCCCTGCGGTAATCCACTCACAGCCGTGTTGACAATCCCGGGTCAGCTTCCAGATGAACCGGCGGGCGGAATTCCTGTCCGTCCCCGCACGCAGGGAGGGGGCGGGGGCTGGGGATATTTAAATCTCCGGGGCATGCGCGAAGGAAACAGAACTCTTCTCCACCTCCACGAAGAAGACTTTTGAGGTCCGTCGCGAAGTTTTATTTCTTGACGCTCAGCAACCAATTTGAGAGAAGATTGGATGACATCTTTCGACTTGCTGCTCTTCGGAGCGGTTGTAGCTCTGTTAGCGCACACGAATATCAAAGGTAAGTTGTGACCGTTTTTGCCGAAAACGTTAACGCTAAGACTACACCGGCTATACTGAGACCGCCGTATTAAGATAAAATCTCAAGAGATGCCCTAAGGCGGGTTCAGTACTAGTAATATCCTAAGTATGAGCGCTTAAAGTTTACAGCAGACATTTTAGAAGACCTCAACTACTTTTTTTATGACGGTCTTGGTTGCTGAATTAAGAGTTGCCGTTAGCTTTTGTGACTTTTATGATGATCTAACTGTACATTAATGATAGTCTCGATTAATAATTGAATCCATAGTCAAATACACGTGTATACCAAAGTGCCAAGTGCAAAGACGTGAGTCAAGTTTGAAAGTTTGCACAGCTACGAGAGAAGTTGACCTACCGCGATTATTGTTGATGACGACAAACTTGGTCAAACCTCAGCAAGTCATGAATAAACTGAAGCTCTAGAGAAGGGAAAATTTCATTTTAAACTATGCTCTTTGATAACATAATTTTAAAAGACCGTGTAACATTTACAGACCTGTCAGTAGCTAAATGAATTGTTAGATAAAAAAAAATATGTCGTTTGAAAAAAAATGGCTCAAGTCAAAGCTGAGAAAATGATTTTGAAGGCTCTAAAAAGGCGTCATAGGATATATCAGACTTTAATTTCCTTCATTTAAATTGTTCTGGATGTAGTCTACTTCAATGGACGGAAAAGACAGAAAGGCAGATCCGGTAGCATTCAAACAGCGAGTAGGTTATAAAAGCTGTCGATCGCCTGGGTCCACCTTACCTTAGTCGAGACTTTAGTACATCCTATCACAAATCGGACCGCACTTTTCTTCCAGTGTGTCCACTTTTGCGCAATCCCTTTCGCTCAACTCCAGGAGCTTCCACTGCTTGGAGATGCTTGGACTGCTTTTTCATTGTCAGATTGCCATGACAGCACACCTGCGGCCAGTTAAGTCGTGCCAAAGTTTACTTTTAGCGATAATCACCATTCAGCAGGGCAACTGGGTCTAAAATCTAACCCTTTTGAATAGGCCAGAGTTTGTGAACAAAAGATCGAACAATGTGCAGCATGGACATCATGTATTTCAATATCATTTTTGAGTTGGTCCGGCTTATCTGACAGGCAAACCTGTTCTTTTTAAAATATTCTTTAACCCCATAATGTTTCCCTTGTCGTGATTTTCACAGCCTAGCTGGGTATATAAGTCGAACATCTGATAGATGGAGGAGATTTGGCCACACGTTTCGGGACAAAGCCGATTTGTCACACCTGGACCGCGATAGCGTTCGATACAGGTGTTCCGGACTGGGTGATAAAAAACCGTATCACACAAGCTTCGAAGTTGTATCACACAGGCTTCCATCGAATATTTCGAACGGACTCTGCGCACGCCGAGTGCGCCGCGGCGCGGTCGAAAATTCGAATACCTGATTCGGACGTTGGAATTGCTGTTCCAGGGCACCAAATTTTCTCAAGTTTTGGCGCATTTCGTATCGAAACATGAGTTTTCTCATGTTTCGGGCGACCCTACCCGCGGTCGGGCTAGTACCTAGGGTGATACGGAATACACCGTGTTGTATTCTACATCTACTCTTTGACTTCTTGAACTCCGTGATTTTTCTTGATATTTTGCCGTGATTTAGCAGCCTAGCTATGATAAGATTGTGCAAAACAAACATCTGTGAGAAAGACGAGATTTCGTCTGAAGGATTTGTCTATTGGACAACGCCTATGTTACACTCTATACAAGCAAGGGGAATCTAAATAAAACATTTATCCCATTCCGAACCGACGCCCAGAAACAAGATACAGGGCTGCTATTTCCGGCATCTGTCTGTCTTCTGTTTACTTCAGTTTCCAAGTAGTAGATCAACACAATAAATACAATACCGCAGTTGAGTGTCAATCAAACAACGGTACTGCACAACACTTAGAAAATGTACAGAGCTGAAGGCACTAATCCTTATAATCTCTATGTAAACCCTTTGATACAGTTAGGTTAATGGTTGTGAGCCTATTTCGATCCACAGTTTGTTTGAATATTTTTTCCGTACGGACGCTGATTTTGTCGTTGTTTTACAAGAGTAGCGAATGTGAGGCTATGTCACCCTGGACGCCGTACAAGTTCAGTTGGATGCGTTCCTACTTTGTTGGGATTCGCTCGATGTGGTGGATGTTATTACGGTACTGAACCTAACAAAGGCGGCATCCAGGTTAGATATATAGAGTTATACGTCAATCCAGGTAAAAAGATATGCCAAATAGCAGTTACTTAAGCACCTGGATATGATTATGTTTCCCTACTGACATCCAGTTGCTTGAGTGACTGATATTTGGGATATATCGAGTAATATCAAGCGCTCCATTTAGTTGTACATAACCTTTCCTCTGAAATAGCCAAATTTACCTTTGATGTTTTAGATACCACTTCTACTCTAGGTATCTAGGTAAGAGGCAGCTTGTCTTGGATATTATACTTTTGATTACTCCCTGTGCAATAGTTGTAGATTGTAAAAGTACTAGTCTTATTACTTTACTTTTTGACAAATGTACTATTTGTTTTACGAAATGCAATTTAAAAATTAAGAAAAAAAGCTTGACGTGAATATGACAGTTGAGTATGAATTGTATGACGCTATGATTTGGGAAACGTTTACAATAAGGAAGTTCTACATGGGATGTTTCTTCGTGATGCGCACAGGGAAGTGCAACTTATACCCTTTCCACCGACGGTCAGATGACCACTGCACTGCATGGGTACTCCAGACAGATTTCATTAATGTACGAGTAATAGCCTTTATTGCACATTCATGCACTGTCGGGCTAAGTACAGGCGTATAGATACAAAAGGTCGTAATACACATGGTTTCTAAGACTAATCTAAAACATGGCTTCTAAAACTATTGTAATGCATTTGTTCGGTTTCTTCTCGTTTCTTAGTAATGTTAAATATGTACTTTGAGATGTGTTTGTAAAATGTCCTTTTGATCAAAACTCATAAGAAAAATGAATTTTTGATAAAGAAGAGTATTTTGTAAGTGTTGTGTGTTTTCTTGCCTTTCAAATTTACATATGAATTATAACCAATTCATTGGTAACTACAAATTCACTTTTGGTCAGTTAACGGGCCTCTCAACGGTCTCCTCCAAGCAGGATTTGGGTTGGACGGTATCATGATGAAATGTTTGTATATGTTTCCATGTAAACCATGTCTAACAAATGATACCAGGTGTTACCTACCAGTTTAAACAGGTGGATACAGCTAAAACAAACCCCTGGTCACACCCTGTCCGACCGTTCCTGTGGCATGTATATTTGTATCTGTCTCCATGGGAACGGTGACTACTGAGGCCATGTATACCTGTTACAGGAAATACACCTGCAAATAGGTGGAGATCAAAACTTCGCACAAACTTTTGGACAAACTTTCGCAGACTTTGTACTTTGGATGTTTGAACCATGAGCGATTTTCTGAAATCATGAGCGAGCTCATCGTGCAGATATTGCCAATTTTGGCTTCGTCAAGCTTTGTTGTTTCTTGCTACATCGTACATATTATTCCGCTGGATAAGGAAATGATTTTTGTGTTTATTTGAAAGATTGACGAATGTTGAACTGCGTGGTACCACAGTAGCTAAATTGCAGGCGTACTTTTCCAGCATTATGATGTGTCCAATACTGTTTGCTTGTGCGTAGTGAAGATTAGATCATTTCTCATGTAACGTTGACCTTACGCGTGTCGACTTCGTTAGGCTTAGGTCCCATTTACAAACCGGGGCCCGGCCGGGATGTTTGCGGAAACGAAAAATAAAAGTGTTTACCAAGGAATATGCACAAACCATTCTCATGACTAATTTGGTTTACTTTCTGTGTTTTTCGCTCCGTTTTTTATCATATTTTTCGATTCCGGAAGCTACCCGGCCGGGCCCCGGGTTGGGAATTGGGACCTAAGCCTTATGAGGCGACTTCCATATTTTAGACAGCAAACTGGGTGGGGCGCTTGTTGTGTGATGTGTGTGTACCTGTCTCCATGCAGACCGTCTCTACTTGTGCCGTGTGTACTGTGTAGTCATATGTGTGTTGTGCTACTGTGTTAGAAATAGCACACACACATGATAAGGCTTGAAGAAGGTGACAACCTTTACGTCAACTTTTATCCAAACTTTCGCAGACTTTGAACCTTGATGTGGGCACTGACAATGTTTTTTTCTAACCGCGTACAAAAGTTTATCCTCACTGCAACATCATTACTTACAGTGTTATCCAGCGGATTAGTGTTCTTACTAGGTTTGTCAGAATTCATATCTTGTAACTCGAATGTTATCGGGAGGTTTTTCGTTTTTATTTTACAATCAAAACTTTCAATACCTGCAGAAATCCATGGATCGCCGGTGGAGCGTTCGGTTAGTGATGACGTCATTGGTCCACTGACTGCAAGTTTGCCTGGTGATGACGTCATTGATCGGCTGACGGGCGGTTCCCCCGGCAACGGCGTCTCTGGTCAGCTGACTGCGAGCGGCGACCTTGGCGGCAAATGTGAGCTCCATAACATACTTCTCAGACTTCTATACCAAAGAATAGAGGGGATTGCAATATTCCAGAGCAACCGTTTTTTCTCTTACGTCTACGGCTGTTCGCCCAGAAACCTTGCTGGAAGACCATGCAGGATAGAAACTTCTGGGCGGCCATGGCGGCAGAGGAATATCGGCATCCGACATCAATCAATCAATTAATCAATAAACTTTATTTAAACTGAAATAGCCCTGTCGGCCTTAGCCGCTCTTCCCAGAGGTCCGTTGGGGGTGTGGGGTCACGGGAAAAATAAATGAATTAATACAAAGTAAGTAAACACTTTACACCAGGTACTTTACCATCATGAATTTCATTTCAGCTGTCAATTCAAACTCAAGCTAAGCCCTCAAAGATGGGGCACTCCAATACCTTAAATGCTTACGACATACGCACACGTCAAGTATAGTCAAGTGGTAACTAAATGCACCCTCCATGATTCTCTGATAATTTTATTTCCCTCCCCCAGCGGAGTCCATCTGCCGCGGGTACGGCAGCAGGCCTGACGCTTACGACTGCCAGAGGTTCTACCAGTGCGTGCCGGGCCGCCGGCCCTTTCACTTCACCTGCCCGGGCGGCCTGCACTACGACCCCCGCCTGCGCGTCTGCAACTGGCCCTGGGCACTCCAACCGCTCTGCCTATCTCAGCCGGATCCAGGTTTGTGAAGATTACTCATTCAGGATGCCTGATTCTAGTTTCGTCGGCCATTTTGGATCCCGAGGTCATCCTGGGTCATTGCACCAAAACGAGGCTAACCTGGCATCGTTAGATAGATGGATGGTATTTATTGGGAAATCGCAGTGTCAGAGTTCCTTCTGCACCGAATTACATCCAACTTACAAATACTTACAAAATGGTCCATCTTCAGTGGTAGAATGATAGATTAATTCAATATGTACCACTGGGTTATACAAATGAGAGTATCAGACGTTTCAGATGTCATCCAACTTCTTTCATCAGTGAAAAGTCAAGTTTATAATTACATCCGAAAATAGTTTCATCAGGTTGGTAGAATATAGGATAAGGGAGAAATTCTTTGTACACAACCAGTTCCGTAAA